>NC_092192.1:7027657-7267657 GCF_043641665.1 Enoplosus armatus
TCAAATGTTGACTTCTGACATTAACCCCCCCAAACATCCTGTCAGTAAGAAGAGCGGCAAGGTCAAGACGGGCTACAAGTGCGACCACATCAATCTCGGCTGTGACGTTAACTACGACATCAACGGTACAGCCGTCCACGGCGCAGCAGTGGTGGGCTACGAAGGCTGGCTGGCTGGCTACCAGATGACCTTCGAAGCTGGCAGGAACAGGATCACCCAGAGCAACTTTGCGGTTGGATACAAGACTGACGAGTTCCAGCTCCATACGAATGTGTAAGACGACATGAAGTAGCAGATGGTTATGAGTAGTATGCTGGCATGCACACTTCCATTGAACCACACACAATGCAGTTCTCATGTACTGTTGAACCAATGCGTTCTAGCTATAAGCGAAACAACCAGATGACTGACCTTTACTAGAAAGAAGTCTTCAAACTGTTTTTTCTCCTTGTCTGGCTGACCAACTTGACCATTTGGCTGTCTGCCGGGCACCCAGGTGCCGGTTATTTTTACACCCAGGTGATGGGATTTACTATATTGCAAGTGAGGTGGAGTGAGTGGCTGGCATAAAGGGCCTCAGTGAAAAGGTAGAGTGAACTAGTGTCAGACGGTGAGAGAGAGAGAGGGAGAGGGAGGGAGGGACAGGGCACAGTGTTAGTCTTGTTTCCTGCTGTGTCCCTGGCCAAGCCTGTCTGTTTCAGTCTACAGCTGATGTGGTTATGTGAGGTCAGACAAAGTGTAATGTAGGCTTTACATCAGTGACAGTGCTCCCATATGAGGAGCTCTTTAACAGACACGCAAGGTACCAATTAAGGTATTTTCTTTGTAAGAACCATTAACCATAATTTATACCTTTTTTGAGGGGAAAATATCACCTGTAACAGATACTCGTGTTGCAGTAGCATTTACATATATTCCAATCTGCTATTTTTCCTCAGAAATGATGGCACTGAGTTTGGTGGTTCCATCTACCAGAAGGTGAATGACCAGCTGGAGACAGCCGTCAACCTGGCCTGGACTGCCGGAAACAGCAACACCCGCTTTGGCATCGCTGCCAAGTATCAGATTGATCCTGATGCATCCTTCTCTGTGAGTAGTAGTAGTAGTAGTCGTCGTAGTTGTAGTGGTATGGTAACATCTTGTATAATTACAATGTTACTTTATTGATCCCTATTAGGAATTCATAGTGCAGGGTCGGGTTCTAAAACTGGCCCAGAGGCCATTGAAACCAGCTACTTGCTCCCATGTTTAATGCATATTTCCTTTTATTATAATAATAATAATAATATTTGTTTTGGTTGTCTGTTAAGCTAGAAAAGAAAAAAACAAACAAAAAAACATACATTCTGAGTGTTACCGATATGAACTAAGATGCACCACAACAGTCATGATGTTGCTCAAATCTGTGTCACAGTCTTTGCTGCATGCCCAGTCTAGCTGACCAACTTGGAAGTCCATGTGAATACATCACATTCAGTTGGGCATGAGAGGCGCCTCTTCCAAGCCAAAATGGCCAATGGGAGGAGTCTGTCGCCTACAGAAAGGCCTGGGCTAATTTAGTTCTGTCTGTTACATTAGTCCTTAAATCCTACGTGCAGCAGAGCCAATTAGTATGACTGGTTGTTTGTTAGAGTAATTATATGTATCTTGTATCAACTATTATTAACATGTTAATAATGCGGTCAACATGCCATTCTGAAGTGAAACTGTTTTAGCGGTGGCACTTTTGAATCACACAATCAGTTTCAGAATTCAGTATGAATCACAGTTTACATTCGTAATTTTTCTTGGAGCAGGCAATACATTACCCAGCATTGGCATGATGAATGTGTGTTGTTCTCTGTACGATCTTCCTCTGTGTTTCCCCACACAGGCCAAGGTGAACAACTCCAGCCTTGTGGGCCTGGGCTACACTCAGACTCTGAAGCCAGGTGAGTGCAGTCTGTATATAACTTGGGTGTTTAAATGGGCCAAACACTGACCATGGTTGCAAAGACCACAATATTTAAACATCTCCTAAATTAAGTCAACGCTATGAACCAGGATGAGAATGTGGATTATTCCAACTTTTTATAACTGACGTACATTTTAAGGAGGGTAATTTATAACGACTACAGTTTCTCAAGGGTAAACAACAATGGCAACATTACAGAAAGATGGAGGGTGGTGGGAGGTGGGTTCTTCTGTACATCAAGAATGGAATAGTTTAGTAAATAGCCTGTGTTTCAGACTGTTTGGAGGATTAAGTAGCAAAAGATGTATACATTTACACACTCATCTAAATTGCATTGTCTGTGCATCGCTTATCATGATGTGTCTGTTTCCGCAGGCATCAAGCTGACGCTCTCTGCTCTCCTTGATGGCAAGAACATCAATGCTGGTGGCCACAAGCTTGGTCTCGGCCTCGAGTTCCAGGCGTAGGAGGATGAGGCAGACGCCCTTCTAGTCCTCCCAGAACACACGTATTCCCCACCAAAAAAAAAAAAAATATTCCAAATCCTTTATTGATTAGCTAGCCCTCACAAAAACCCTCTTTCCCCTAGACATGCTACAGCTGGAAGCAAGACAGCATAATGGTCAAATCGTTCTTGCAACGATCTACCACTTTTAAAGGACCACTTTAAGGGAACATTATATTTTCAAAATAAAGAGCCGAGTTCAAAACAAAACTACGACCATGTAACAGAAAGTTTTATCTTGAATTGTGTAGCTTGCAAGGGAAAAGTAGCCTTGAGTACATTCATGTTGGCCTCACTCTTTGTCATTTCACTACATTCATGCACAAGGCTTTAATTTGTGTGTCTCTCTGCTTTCCAATGCAGATAAAAGGGAAAGTAAGAGCTAGATCAGCCCAAAATGCATAAAGGGCGCGACACAGTCAGCGTACAGTTGATTAGTTACACCACCAGATGGTGCTGTTGTTTGGCGCCATTAAGCACTCCTTGCTCTAAAGTTGTAGTGGTGAAATAACAGTTTTATTTTCACTTTTGCACAGGAGAGCTTTAGTGTCTGTCTTGATATATTATACAATGGGAATGGAAGGGTTAGTTGTCCCTGATGTAAGCAGCTGTCAGTCGCTCAAAGAGGCACTACACCCCAATGTGTACATTCTGTGTTTTCGTCTCACTTGTTATTTGTGTCTGTGCATTTGGTGTGAAACATGTCTTTTGTTACATATAGCAAAAAGAATATTATTTTATTGACAGTCATAGTTTAATCCACCTGTGAAGTCTTACGAAGGCAAAGACATGTCAATTCTTCCTGGTCGAGCAAACGAAAGGAAACCTATCATGCACACAGTTGAACTTCTCTGAAGAAGCGTTATGGTACTTCTTTGAAGCAGGATGAAAAGAATAAAGTGGACAGGAAATGGTAGTCTTCCACAACTGGTTATGGGAATCATGCATAGTGTACTTGACAGTATTGTCATTCCCTGAATTAAATAAAGAACATCTTGAACCAGTTTCTGATTGTATTTTTCTTCTGCCTTTTGTCAGATATAGACCTGCATCTTGTGATGATAATTTCACCCCAGGTTTATTTATAATTCTGTGCAAACACTTCAGCACAAATAAGATGGCCATTTTTGACCTGCAACGAAAAATTATCTTTGTTATGGATTAATCTGTCAATTCTTTGTTTTTATTAATCGATATTGTTTGTCACAAATCCTAGAGAAGACCAAATGGTGGATATTTGATCTCTGGATTTTATAATTTCTTGACTAGATCAGGAGTGAAAACAGAGGCCATGACAGCTGATTTTGAACAATGCCTTGTCTAACTTCTAAGTTCTGACAGTGTTTCACTAAACAAGGCATAGAAAGTGATTGAATAGTTCTTGAAATTGATGTTAGAGTGAGAACACTGATTACCCACCACATATCTGTATTAGGTATAGGTGAACTACTCTTGCATGGATTGTCCTCAACCATAATGTTCTGGTTGAAATCCTGGAGACCTCTGTAAAACAAACGTATATGTTTATAACTTATCCAACATAAGTTTCTTATTTAAGTTTTATAACATTTTGCTCATGAGAGATCTAATAAGGAGTTGGACCTCACTGGAGTCCGAATTGACCCCAAACATAAGTAAGGTCACTTTTTAGGATAACTTTGTCTGAGTGAGTTTTTGGCAGACAAAAGGATTGAAATACATGAAATGGAACATGAAATATTTCCTCTTTTGGTGTAATAATGCTTCATGGTTATTTCCACATTTTGTCACCTTCAAAGCCCATTTGTGACTGATGTAAGTATTACCACCTCAGTACTTTCCCATATATTGGCTTTTAATAGGGTCAGAAGAAGAGTAAAACAGTGAAGTTTGTGGACCCCAAACGAAGAGGAGTAAATCCAATGTCATCAAGACAATAAAATAAAATTCAATATATAGGCTTTAACCAGTTCATAAACAAGTATGCCAGGTATTTGGAGGCATTTATTTGACATTAATTAATTACTCAGACCTCAGACCATCCACTTTTCATAACTCTGACTCAAACACACATTCACTCACTTTGTTACACCCTGTATGTGGCCATGCTAAGCCACGCCTCTTCAGTTACTTACGCATCAACATGGCGACGTGCAGGAAGATGGGGCGAAGCAGGAGAAATATTTGTGCTCTCTCTCTGGTTATTTTTATCCAGCTGTTAGCCAGCGGCTGCCTGTCAGCTCCGGTAAATATCACGACGGAAGGTAGGTTATACTTTTATGAAGTATCTGAGATTATGACTGTTTTTTAACCAACCAACACGACTGCTAGTTAGCGAGCCACTGTCAGGTAGCTAACGTTACTGTAGCTAGTTGGCTAGTACGTCATGCTAGCAAACCGCGGTGTCAGGTGAGAGGGGCGATAAGGGTCTAACTGTGCGTCCCGGAAAAGTCATAAAACAGTATTTTGTTTTAAACTCAAGTCCTTATCAAAGTATTACATTACATTTCAACAAAGTACATTTCCAAATATAAAGAGTTATATGATGTTTGAAATGTGACTTCCTTGTGACCGTCTTGTTATTAAATCTATCCGTCGCGCGATTGTCAGTTGGAAAAAAGTTCAAACATTCTGACGTTAACGTCAACCTGTCTAGACGTTATTTGTACATTTTTTCAGTGTTAAACTTGGATAAAGATAGCCGACTTTGTCTTAACAATATTTTAAGTAACTCCATAAAGTCTTCAGACACACTAGGATCATCTCGAAACCATAAAACAGGAAGTAGCATTTTTCTGGTCAAAATTCAAGCTCCGCAACCTTACGACCGGCGTAGACCTGTATTGGCTAGAATGTTTAGTTCGACCAGTTAACTGGAATGTGTGTTTTAAGATAACCCCATTAAAATTGGCATTATGTAGTAGTTAAGGGTCTGCTTTGCGATGCCCCGCGGGGACTCATAAGCAGCAATGATTTGTGGTGGTCAGATAAAGTGACCTGGTCCAGATGTCCTGGTCATATATCTGAGCTGTTAATTTACCCTCTGTCAGTCCAGCAGCTCCACCACTCATTAAACAAAAACCATTTGAAGTTTACCATCAAGGAACTGGGAACAGTAAAGGCTGCAAAATTGCCCTCAGTGGCAGGCTCTATCATTGCATAAATGTTCTTCGATGTATTGGCTTAAATCTGTTGAGATGAGGCCAGTGGTGTTGATTTCTTGGCCTGTGTTCTCTAGTCTTTCCAAATGGGGATTGTATGTCATGTTACTGCATGTATGGGCAACTGTCAGGTGTTTGCTGGGAAAGTCTCCGGCCTATTTCAGCTTGTATCATTGTGTCAAAGATGCACCGATACAACAAAAATACATCCAGACAGGAACAAAACTATTAATTAAAGGACTATTTGCTCTAAAAAGTATTTCCATGAAATATGAATCCAGAAATATCAAACACATCAATGTCTGTATGTGATAGACAGGTCATGTATTTGTGTAAGACTTGTCACACAAATCCTATGATCTGACATTAGTAATGGCGCTATCCCCTACAATATCCCCTTGTAGCCTGGAATCACATCAGTATCTGCTTGCAATATTTACTGACTTAACATTTCATCCTCTTTTGAAGCATTTTAAGTTGTATAAACTCTCATGTTTGGTATCGGTTCATGAAATCATATCTTGACATATCATTTATGTCCTGTCCTTATACTGTGAATGTCCCTTTAGGTTTCATTATTGTGTGTTTTGTCCCTGGGAGGGAACAAAAAAAATATTTATACAGAGGGAGGATGACCTTAACTTGATCAGCCACTAGCCTGCGAAATATTTATTTAGCTTGAAATACAAACAGCAAAATGACAACTGCCTAGTGGCAAAATTGGTTGTCAGACTGTACAACCACCCTTGGCCTAAATTTACCAGCTTTAAGCTAGTGGCTACTAATTTTGGCCATCATACAAGTATGAATGGAAGGAAAGAAAATATTATAAACATACTTCTCAAATGTGACCCAGCTGCTTGGTTTTGAAGGCTGAATTTCCTACATGCTGTTTCACGCAGCAAAACCTATAACCGTTGCTGCCACAACGATCTCCTGTTCAGTGATTATTTATGCTGGCCATGGCCCACGTGTATGAATAGTCCCTTTCTTCTCTTGGGGACGTCTTACTCCATGCCTCAAGTCCCTAGTGTTCTCCTCCCTTCCCTTCCTAAGCAACGCCTCCTAGTCCCACAGGATGAAATAATGTTGACACTTGTTGGTTAAATGGTGTCATTGATTCAGGAAGGCTGGCCAGATGCATGAGACTGAGTCAAGTCAAGTCAAGAACTGGTTTAGCCTGGCTAACATGGAGATATATTCAAACCACCTGCTAAAAGATCTGTCAGTCTAATTGAGAGTAATGAAATGTGTTAAATGTAGTGAATTACAACAAATTATACAGTTGGCTTACAGAGGATTTATAATATAGTATAATATGCAATAACGCATCACATTGTGTCTTAAAGCAGAGAAGTTGTCTCAAAACACAATCTCTCATTGGGATTAGAGCACGTTTTAAGCAGATTTCAAACAATCAAACACAAACAAGCTGCTTTTAATGTCCACTTTGCGGCTTTACTGTGGCAGCTGAAGGGTTAACTGCTTTGCCCAAGGGTAATTTTAGATGGCAGTCTCTGAGTAGGAGGACAAGCTCATTTTCTAGCCATAGCTGCTGGTGTGATCACAGTGTGGTTGTATGACATTATGGATATCTGTAGCAAGATTGCAGAGTATGTCACTTTAGATGAAGGTTTAGTTCTTGAAATAGGTTGAAACTGAAAAGTCAGATTGAATTTGGACTCATTTCATTATCAGCAGGTAGGCTTAGAAAGTGGGAAAGTATCCTTCTTTGATTTAAAATGTATATTTTGTTTACTATGCAAACATTTCAAGTTATGTTCAAGTGTTTTAAGGAGTATTTTCTCAACCTTATTTTTGTAACCTAATATATAATGTCTTGCATTGTTATTCCCTTTTACCTGACAGTGCCAATCAATGAGAATCAGGGGAGAAATGCGTCTCAAAATCTTAATTTGACCACCAAGGAAGCTGGTGGCGCAAAGCCTTCGACACCTGAACAGAATCCAGTATCTTCAATAGAACTCAAGAACCCTGCAACACCTGCTGGCAATGACTCCACAACAACAACAACAGAAACAGAGGCTCCTAAAGACAACCTCATAACAGCCATTAAACCAAAAACATCCCAAGAGAGCGAGGAAACACATCTAATGACCATCTTTGATTCCTCTGATCTGCAGCAAAAATCAGTCAACAATGACACAGGGGACACAACAGATGAGGATAAAGAAAACCCAGGCAAAGTGCCGTTAACAGATGAACTTGCTGCTGAAACCAGTTTAGTGTCTTCTCCAGAATCTCCCACCACCTCTGTCAAAGCTACTGAATCAGCCAAACCTGTAACGGAAGAGGAAGAAGCACCTGTCTCTGAATTCAAACCCTCCAACACACTGGACCCTGAGTCCACTGTCCAGGACACTGAAGCAGACCTGCTGCAGACCACTGACAAAGGACCAGCACCTCACATTGATCTGGATGGTTACACAGATGAGGAAGAGGACGATGACGACGAAGAAGGCACCTACAGTGATGACGGTGACAACACTGACAACATATACGAAGGCAATGACGACGGCAAAGACCAGACTGAGAACAGGTTGCAGCAGCCGGACAGGATGGAGGTGACTCGTTACAAGGGAGCAGAGAGCTACAACACAGAGGACGAGGACTCCCACTTCTTCTTTCATCTGGTCATCCTGGCTTTCCTGGTGGCAATCGTTTACATCACCTATCACAACAAGAGGAAGGTGAGTGTTGGCATGACGATAGCCGGGCAACTCAAAGTCCTGTTTGCACAACGCCGATATGATCATATGTAGCATATGGTCTGTATTCTGGTGAAGATAACAGCATGCAATCTTTTTTTACTTTCTAGAGGCACGAGTTCTTCCTCTGTTGAATCTGTCGAGGAAGGTTTTATATTATATATTATACTGGCCCCATGTAAATTTGGGATTCACAGCTGAAGTACAGATTCCAATTATGTAGTCTTTCATCTTTTCTGCTAGCTTGTCAACCAAGAAATTATTTTACTTGATCAGCACTTGTACATCTATTAGATTAATTTGATCTCCATCTGCATTTTGCTCCCACCCCCCACCCCCTTCAGATCTTCCTCCTGGCTCAGAGCCGGCGCTGGAAGGACAGTCTGTGTTCCCGCAACACCGTGGAGTATCACCGCCTCGACCAAAACGTCAACGAGGCCATGCCGTCACTCAAGATGACCCGAGACTACATTTTCTGATCCACGTTCAGAAGAACAATATGTCCAGACCTGCACAGAGCAGAGCCTTCCTGCCTGGCCAGTCGCGTTGTCGAGATGCTGTGCTTTGTGACGGAGCTTGATTGATGCTTTCTATTGCTTTACAGGCCAACTGGAGAGCAGGGGGTGTTATGTCTTTGGGGTAGAATTATGTTTGTTCAGGACTTTTTTGTTGTCTGCATAGAGAGATTTTTACTTGTTTATCTGTTATTCTTATTTGTTATATTGTTTTAAATGTTATTTGTCTTCTTTTTCTAAATTAATAACTTCTTGGAATTTAATATTTTGGTTTGTTAGGGGTTATATCTGACTTTTTTGGGAGTGTTTCAGCCTTATGGTCCCTCTACACCTGTTTTTGTTTTGCCTCTTACATACGGTCTTAATATGTTTAACGCTCACTTTAAGAATAGGAAGAATTACATGTTAATGTAACTTAGGTCACAATATATTACTTAATTACAACAGTTGATTATTTACCCCAAGATTAATAATAGATTTCTCTCTCAGCAGTTAGCCAAGATATAAATTGACACACGAAGCATTTTGCTTTTCAAAGCACTTGTTGTTGTCGTGCATACTTTTGTATTGTAAAGGTGTCAGTACGCAAAAAAGCAGTGGCCTAGGAGAAGCTGATACATATATATGCAGTCTCATGATGAAATGGTCTGTTTGTTATAAATCTGTCTATAAGTAAAGTACTGTACACTATAAAAAATTAAACATTAGCAAAATTGATTTAAATATATAGAAGTTGAAATATTCCTCAGTGTTTCCTATATAAATTAATTCATCTTTTTATATAACAAAGGAAGAAATCATTTTCACAGAAATTTGAAAATGTAGTCAAATTTAATATCAGCTATTTTATCATCACCGGTGACACCTTTGCAGAAAATGCCTTTTCATTTAGATTTTGCATTATGTAAGGGATGTAAAATCCCCACGACACGTTGGGAAATTAAGCATTAATTCAAGGAGCGTGACTACTCTTCAGGCCAGGGGTCTGTTCATGTGCTGAAGCCATTTAAATGAAGACAGATACTGTTCAGGTTAGAATGTACTAATCTAATGTATGGGAGAAGCTTTTATTGCCAGACTTTTTCCTCGTTCATCAATTTATATTTAACTTGTCTAATACGGTACCTCTTGTACTTCTACTGCCCAGATTTTGCTATGCAGAAATCCTGGGGCTGGCCCTCTTTGTGTTATGACTTCGGTGAAGTCTCTATCAATCATTTTTGGTTTTCTTTTTGGCAAAATGTAACGGCTGCGTTGCCTCATGCTCACACAGAATTTAGATTTTTTTTGTTGCCTCCTGTTAGACTATAGTTTAGTGGACTGGTATCTCTGTTCATCAGAACTTTTGCGCGCTCTGTGTGGCCTGATGTTCACATGGGCACCGACACCACAAAAAAACCCAGAAACAAGAATAGATCACATAGTTTTTTGGTCACTCATGACTCTTCACTGTTCATCACAGCCACATGTTGTTTTTCTGTCTGTCGCCGTCTCATGCCTTCAATTGTAATGCCATAACTGCCACATGAATCCACATATTTGTTATCAATCTCTTGTCACCTTCTGCCAGTGTTTTCAGCTGTCTTGTCTGTACACAAGGTGCATAGTGGGTAGATGGATTATGTGATTTGCACTGTGCTAGAATATGAGGGGAGGAGGTTTCCTGCGTAAAAGGTGATGGATGAACACTGCTCTTGCAATCAACAGTAGAAACTGTACAATCTCTTTTTGTCAATAAAGCACAAATTGTGTACAGAGTCCTCCCTTCTTTCATTTGAGTGATTGATGCTTTCATGATTGATCTCCTCAAGTGATGAATAAAAGACTTTTCTTGTCTTTTTGAGTCACATTAAGAAAGTATTTACATCACAGAGCTGTCTTGCTCTTTTTGCAGTAAACCTTTGGCATCGCTATCAGACTCGACACTTTGCTCGCTAGACAGTCACTTTGATGTCCTTTGATCGTAATTGGCTGAGGTTATATCCTTTCATTATGCCACATACTGAGCTTAAAATTTGTGGTTAAAAATCAATTATATATTTAGACAGCTAAAAGTTAAAAGGGTGTTTTAGATTTTCGAACAGACAACACATTTAGCAAAAAACTGAACTGAATGATTAAAATGAAATAAAAAGCAACTGCTGCAGTGCGATATGCTGAAGCATTAATTTTTTATCTGATGCTGTCATTACCAGTTGGTCATTGTGATGAACTGACGTTCAAAGGCAGACTCCAGCATCAGGACTGCTAAAAGCAAAAATAAGTAACTTCACCACAAGGAGGCAGTGTGTACACACAAATAACTCTTTTAATTGGTTTTCCGCTGCATTTCCACTCAGTGAGACATAAATAACATATCAGCATAATAAAGCTGAAAAACACTTTAATACTTTTTCTAATGATGTGTGGTGGGAACCGTATGTGCCATGATTACCCAGAATCTCTCAGAAACACCAAAGGGAGAAAAACTCATATTCAGAATGTTTAATGTCACACAACACCAACAACACAACTGAGATGGATCTTCAGGACAGCAAAAAGTATAAAAAGTTTATTGTGGCATGTGTGTCTTTTACAATTGGTAAACAGCAGAGAGAAAGAAAGACAGACCAAGTTGGACATGCATATCTTTGACTGTCTGGTTTTGAATAATGGCTGCCACAGTCTGTATAAGTACTATAGAACTACACTGAAACATATTGCCTGGTCGGAAACCAACAAATCACTCTTCAAAAAAATGCAAGCAGATCTAGGTGCTATATAAATACTGTAAGAGTATCAAAACTCTCAGTCCACGAGAAATGCACACATACAGTGCATCCGGAAAGTATTCACGGCGCTTCACTTTTTCCACATTTTGTTATGTTACACCCTTATTCCAAAATGGATTAAATTAATTTTTTTCCTCAAAATTCTACACACAACACCCCATAATGACAATGTGAAAAAAGTTTTTTTGAAATTTTTGCAAATTTATTAAAAATAAAAAACTAAGAAATCACATGTACATAAGTATTCACAGCCTTTGCCATGAAGCTCAAAATTGAGCTCAGGTGCATCCTGTTTCCACTGATCATCCTTGAGATGTTTCTGCAGCTTAATTGGAGTCCACCTGTGGTAAATTCAGTTGATTGGACATGATTTGGAAAGGCACACACCTGTCTATATAAGGTCCCACAGTTGACAGTGCATGTCAGAGCACAAACCAAGCATGAAGTCAAAGGAATTGTCTGTAGACCTCCGAGACAGGATTGTCTCGAGGCACAAATCTGGGGAAGGTTACAGAAAAATTTCTGCTGCTTTGAAGGTCCCAATGAGCACAGTGGCCTCCATCATCCGTAAGTGGAAGAAGTTCGGAACCACCAGGACTCTTCCTAGAGCTGGCCGGCCATCTAAACTGAGTAATCGGGGGAGAAGGGCCTTAGTCAGGGAGGTGACCAAGAACCCGATGGTCACTCTGTCAGAGCTCCAGAGTTCCTCTGTGGAGAGAGGAGAACCTTCCAGAAGGACAACCATCTCTGCAGCAATCCACCAATCAGGCCTGTATGGTAGAGTGGCCAGACGGAAGCCACTCCTTAGTAAAAGGCACATAGCAGCCCGCCTGGAGTTTGCCAAAAGGCACCTGAAGGACTCTCAGACCATGAGAAACAAAATTCTCTGGTCTGATGAGACAAAGATTGAACTCTTTGGTGTGAATGCCAGGCGTCACGTTTGGAGGAAACCAGGCACCGCTCATCACCAGGCCAATACCATCCCTACAGTGAAGCATGGTGGTGGCAGCATCATGCTGTGGGGATGTTTTTCAGCGGCAGGAACTGGGAGACTAGTCAGGATAGAGGGAAAGATGAATGCAGCAAAGTACAGAGACATCCTGGATGAAAACCTGCTCCAGAGCGCTCTTGACCTCAGACTGGGGCGACGGTTTATCTTTCAGCAGGACAACGACCCTAAGCACACAGCCAAGATATCAAAGGAGTGGCTTCAGGACAACTCTGTGAATGTCCTTGAGTGGCCCAGCCAGAGCCCAGACTTGAATCCGATTGAACATCTCTGGAGAGATCTGAAAATGGCTGTGCACCGACGCTTCCCATCCAACCTGATGGAGCTTGAGAGGTGCTGCAAAGAGGAATGGGTGAAACTGCCCAAAGATAGGTGTGCCAAGCTTGTGGCATCATATTCAAAAAGACTTGAGGCTGTAATTGCTGCCAAAGGTGCATCAACAAAGTATTGAGCAAAGGCTGTGAATACTTATGTACATGTGATTTCTCAGGTTTTTTATTTTTAATAAATTTGCAAAAATCTCAAAAAAACTTTTTTCACGTTGTCATTATGGGGTGTTGTGTGTAGAATTTTGAGGAAAATAATGAATTTAATCCATTTTGGTATAAGGCTGCAACATAACAAAATGTGGAAAAAGTGAAGCGCTGTGAATACTTTCCGGATGCACTGTATAGTGAACTGAGGGGCTGCATAAAGGGCCAGCATAAGATAAATAAGGACTTTTTTGAAGCTGCTATAGTGGTGTTCCAGATTAAAAATATAGAGCCGAAATGAGCATAATATGGGACCTTTAAACTGTAGCACGACATAAAGGAATTACTTTAACAAGTTACGTACACCCACTTTAAAAGTATTATCTATAACAAAGAGTCTCTACAGTGCATAGCTAAATATATATTCCACAAACAATTTAAACTCCCAGCTAGCTGTCATTTTGTCTCAGCACTAAAGAAAAATAGAACTTAATCTTCATTCTTCAATCTCATTACTCATTACTCTTTTGTGGTTTGAGCTACATTATATGTTGTATGAAAACTGCACTGAATACAAATTAGAAAATGATAGTTTCAGGGTTGAATATATCACAGAAACATAGAGACAGTTACTCTAAAAGTCTTCATTTGGTAAACTGAGTTTGGATCTAAGCACACAATTAGTACATATTGACCTTTTTATAATGGCATGTGTTACTGAAGGTTGGACAGAAAGTGTGTGAAAGGTCACAGGTTTCACTCCCTTGTGTCTTATCGAAAAACATAATTTATCAAGACACTGAGCCTGCTTCATCACATCACAAGCTGCGCTGCATTAAAAGCATCTGCCAGATGCCTAAAAAGTCAAGCCTGCAGATGAAAAAGCAGGAGGTGATGGCTGCTGGGTGCGTGTCATCAGCAGATAAGGTAACCAGGCTTTGTGGATATTTGTACAAAGTTATACCAGGCGAATCTATCTGAAAGACAGCAGCAAATGAAATCTACCAGCCGGAAAAACTCACAACTACTTTTGATCACTGAAGGGTGAAGATCGTGACAATGGTTATCCAGTAGCTTTTGAAAAGGATTTTCTAACTTTCATAAGAAATTTCTCAAGAGAACAACATCCTCCAGTTGAGCCTGGTCAGCCTGATTTTTGCCTCCAAAATAACAATATTTTAATATTTTAATATCAGTATCAGTCACCATTGTCAGTGGATATTCTTAAATAATATTCAGGCATCGACTCAAAATGGGTGTAATATGTTGTAATGAAATCCAATCGAACACAAAAAAAAGACTTTTTACTGCTCTAAAATAATCTGTTGAGACACCTGGTGGATTCTCTAAATATTCAAACTGCATGAAAAAATGTTAAATGAATAATCTCTCACATGATCTTTTTTGTATCAGTGATCACACAACAATACAGATCAATGAGCTCAATGATGATAAATATTCAAAATGATGAGAGGTGTCATTGTGGTCTGCTGCTGCAAAACAAACAACAGAAAACATCACAGATTTTGGTTTGAGGCTCCACGAAAATCAGCAGGAATCAGCAAATTATTGTCTCATTGGTTTTTCTGTCACGTTGAAGTGAAAATGTAATATCTAATAGTTTTGCAAATCACCTCGTCATCAATCTGTTGGAGATTCAATGTGACAATGACGCAGGGAGCTACAAGATGCAGGCGAGTTCGGGTTTACAGTCTGAAAGTTTTTCTTTCCAGCAGAAAGACTTCTTCCCATGGTAACCAGGGAAAAAAAACTGGCAAAGCAATAAAAGCAGCCTAAAGCACCGCTGGCTTTATGGGAATAATTCACACAGCTGGACTACGTCTTTGACTAATCGGATTGCTTGTGTGAAACTATCCATCAAGGACAATTCTGACGGATATTGACTGATCTGGCTTCTCTGTAATAATTTCCGTATTTTCAGCATCTGCTGGATTAGGTCGTCCCGCTTTTTATAACCCCATTCCAGCAGGCATCAGGTTTTCACAGAGACGTCAATATATTGAGCATCAGGAGACCTGGAGGTATAGCAGATAAAACAGTTGGGGGAAGGCCAGAGCTTATCAAAGCACATGCTGAAGTGATCAGATCATGTGGTCTGGCCTATTTGTATACCTCCACAATGGGAGAGACTCACACTACCGAGTCCTGCTCGAGAGAGGCTTCAACATCAACCCTCTGCACACCAGTATGTGAGAAGTTTACTGTATCTGGTCTTGTACAAGATATTGTGCTGTCAACGCAACGCCTACTGTTATTTTTGAAAGAACTTTTATGGTTCAACAGGAAGAAATATAATCATGTTATTTGCAGGGAATTAGTAAATGAGTATTTATCTTCCCTCATCAGCTCACATCAAGATACCTTGACCTCCAACTGATTCCATTTAGCTCATCAGCAGCTGCCAGTAATACACTGTGGTTACAGTGTACAGCTACCAGCTATGAATGTGTGTGTGTGTGTGTGTGTGTGTGTGTGTGTGTCAGCAGGGTTTGAAAAGGGTCTCAACCCTAAAAATGAAATAAAAACATAAATAATAATAAAGAATTGAATAAAACACAGTCTCATAGCTTCTTGAAAAGCCAAAAGGAGATTGTTTTGAAAGAAAATATCTTTATCATTACACAATTTAAATAATTTGAGGCGTAATCATTGTGTTATGTGTGTATCACATGAATGTCGAAAAGTTGACTGGGAGTTCTTTGCCTTGTTGATGCTCCCTAAATGTGATTGTTGTTTTTCAAGTAGACTGCTACATATGTGTTACTTAAGCTTTCTGTCTTTTGTAATGAACTTCAGTAAAACATCAAGGCTGTTGAACAGGTATATTCAAAATATTGAGTGAATATTCAAGGTGGAATAAGGTATTCTGGCTTCACCTACATACAAGGTGCATGAAGAGGGGAAGCAATCTTGAAGGATCAAAACTCCAAACAACACTTGTAGTAATGAAAGACTGACGCGTTTCAGCCCCACAGGTCTGAAATGTGTCTCATGATAAAGTTGCTCTCGTATTGCAAGTGTTGCTGGAGTTTTGAAATATCCGGTGTTATAGCACCCAGCACAAAGTGTTACCTGAGTAAAGATCTAACAGGTGCGAGTTTGGTTTGTTCTCAGAAGAACTCAGTGAGTCAAAACTTCCAGCTCAACAGATGGCTTTATTAGCACAGCATCAGACTATGTTACTCACATCTGAAGGTCACCAAATCTACACACCTTAACAATCTAACCACATTTTCTGCTTTAATACTGACTGAAATAACCACAGATTAACTGTAGGAACAAAGTGTCAAACACAATCATACTAGACGAAGACGTTAAAGGAACCGGGACTGACGTCTATAAACCTGCTGTCCCTCCACATGCTGGGATGCCATAATACTTTCTAAATGGCAGCATGAATAGTAGTAAATCCAGGACAGAGTGTGGGTTCTTTTGGTGGCACAGAAAGTGGAATCATGCTGTTAAGAGAATTTTAGGCCGCAGAGCTTTGTTGTTTGGCAAAACAGTGGACGCTTTAGGAGTTTGTGTTTCTTGGATTCATTCAAGCTTTCAGAGGTTTGGTAGTGTTTCAGGCAGCACTGTGAGTCGTCCCCCTTCATGGAAAATACAAATATAAAAAGTGGTCGTTTTCTTCGTCTTTGCATCTGTGAACCTGTGGAGTGCCTGGCTTACCTTTCCAGCTTCCTTTATATTTCATTTCCCGTCTGTGTGTTTCACTGCCTGGAGCCTCCCAGGAACTGCACATTATATCCACAGTCCAGGCTTCATGTTTTCTCCATTTCTGTTTTATCTCTCAGAGTTTTGTGTCTCTGTGTTGACAAATCTTAACCGCTCTTGTTCTTTATCTTCTGCTTGGCTGGCATTAAGAGTGGAGCCTGTTGCTTTTCTCTCCACTCAGAGGAAAATACAGGGGCCATCATCTTTGTGGTTTCGACAGGGGAGAGGCTCAGCAACATGACCGGGGTGGTGGGGGAGGAAGATGGAGAAGAGCAATTTAGATCAAACAGAGGTATCCAATCAGAAAAACAGATTGTGCTGCACATACAAGACAGTATTGTGAGAGAGAAGAAAGGGGGGAAAAAGCTTGAAAATGTATGGTGTGTGTAATATGCGTGAGTGTGTCCTTCATCACATGTCTCCCTCACTGTTCATGCCTGTGTCCTTCTCCAGTCGACTCTATTTATGACTTGTTAATGCTGCAAAGGGAAATGTTGCACTTTGGCGGCCCCAAGTGGCAATTGGACAAAACTGTTACATTTTGCATCCATAATATGTGTTTGACAAGACAGGAAGGCCGGTCGCTGTATGTCACTTGGTTTGTAGTTGTTAGATTAAATGTATGCACTCCTAAGTAAGTTCACTTTAATTACTGTGGCCTGTATAGCACTTCAAAACTGCAGTTAAAAAACATAAAATACAAAGTTATAAATGGCAAAAATGTTTTAATTAAATTATGACAAACCAACAGATACACAGCAAAACTGAGGGGTTAGAATTTGGGGGTTCTTACCAAAGTATAATACACCGTGTGTGTGGGTACTTCAAGGTGTCAGGATAGTTAGTTAGGATAGGAGAGTTCATTTTTGCCTCAGGACCCACTGGTGGTTTAATCCACACACTGGGCTCATTGACTGCTGACTAGTGGCTTAAAAAAGGCTGGTCTTTGCTGGCTGAGCCAACTCAGTAAAATCAGTTCTGAGTTTTCATTTTAATAAATCATTTTAAATATCTCGGTGTTCAAAACAGACATTTGAAGTGCACCTGTCCCTTCCAGCAATAGACCACAGTTTGGAGCGTTGATGTTTTAATTTTTTCTCCATATTAGATCCTTCATCGCGTCGGCTGTTTTAAGTCTTCTTCAAAGTTCTTGTCACAGTCTACCTCACGCTGCTTCTTCCCTCCCTCTGCACTCTGAACATTTTATCAGCCCTTGTCATTTGTCTTTTTTATCTGCATCTTTTCTCTACTCGAGGGAGTTATTCTATTCATCAAACCCAGATCCAAAAACTCTTGCTTTTAAATCTTTGACTGTGTCTGCCTTCGTCTCAGACGGTTTGGATCTGAGCATTTCATTTCTGTCTCATTTTGCCACTCTGTCTCTTTCTCCTCCTCCTCTCCTTTCTCTATCAATCTTCCTCTTGTTCTTTTTGCCTCTCGTCCGTACTTTATCCTCCTCTCTCTCTCTCTATCTCTCTCCTTCACATCATGCGTTGTACTTCTCAGCTCTGTCTCAATCTCTACGCTCCCTCTTCACGCTTTGCTGTTGCTACTTTGATCTTCCTCTCCCAACCTCTGATAAGCAGCCTGTTTGGTGGGTGTAAGTGTATGTGTGCGTATTTTTAGGTATGTCTCCTTTGCATTAATTGGCCCTCCTGTATTTGGCTTGCTCTCCACAGTATTTCTCGGCTTTGGAGGAAACATTCTCATCCTGTTATCCTCTGGCTATAAGAGATTTATGCCTGGGGGCTTTTAAAACACTGATCCCAGTTTTCTGACAGAGGAAGAGCAGCTGAGTCTTTGCTGGCGGCGATGAAATTATTTTTAAGATTGTTCTTTGGGAGTTTTGACATGTTGTTCTTAGATAAGGTTTTAATTAGCACACATTTTGTAGGGAACCTGGTTGGTTGTGATTTTTTTTGACTAATTTATTTATATTATTATTTTAAATAATACAAATGTATTTGTATAGTATTTTTTTTGTGATGGAATAAAAAACAAAAATAAACTTCATAACATATTAAAGCGATACAGCAGCACAATGTGCCTTAACTTTCATTCGGACACAGAACTATACTCCCCTCCAAGCTCGCGTCTTTACAAACCCACTTAGAGATAGTTATATCAAAGCCTTCAGAATGGTTAACCATTGGTGGTTGAAGTTGAAATCTATTGGATCAGCTGAGTCAAGTTTCAAGGATTTAAACATCGACTGACCTTCATTCAGTTCAGGCTTGTTATTGCTTTCAAATTGTGAGTCTGCCTGTGGCGTTTATTTGTCTGTCTGTCTGTGAACAGGGGTTAGTACTACAACCGACACAAAACTTTACAGGCGTCTAGCTGAGATCGAACTTAAGGCTGAGTTTGAAGGTGGGTGTGATCTGAGCAAGGGTGCCGGAAGTAGGGACATACTATCCTGTCCGTGAGGACTTCAAACCTTTGTACGGTGTTTTGGCGTCGGATAAACCACGTCAGGTCTACTACTCAACTAAACAATATGTTTATGTTCATATCGACCAGTCTGTTAATTATACGTGAAAAAACTGAACAAACACAATAGAGTTCGCAGCCTGTTGATGCCAAACAGATTTCAGGTGTTCTGCAGTATCCACAATGTCACACAGCTTCAGCCCTCACCATCTTTTCTTTTCTAATGTAGGGACGAGTGACCTGACCAGTGTCATTCTCTCTCTCTGCTTTCTGTGTGGGAGTCAATTGTGTCACTTCATACACACCATGCTTAGTTGGATTGAATTTGTGTGTGTGTGTGTGTGTGTGTGTGTGTGTGTGTGTGTGTGTGTGTGTGTGTGTGTGTTTAACTCCCTGCCAGTTTAAAGAGAGTTCATTGTTTTTGAGAGGTAAGATCACCTTGTCACTCAGGTGTGAAATTTCAGCTATGAGGTTTCATTATTCACACCTTCTACCTAATGTGAAAGCGAGGGGCAAGTTTGAGGGGAATTAATTAGTGAACAGGCAAGACAGCGGTATGAAAAGTTTTAATCCAGTCCATCTCTCATGTTATTAGATGCTCTAAAGTATTTCAATATCTATAAATCATTGCTGCATCAATAACCATAAGCACATGCTTATATTAGAGTCAGAGTCAGAATCTGTTTATTGCAGAGTAGCTTTTCACATACAAAACATGTTCTTGGGTATTTTGGTGCATAACAATAAACATGGTAAGATAAATAAAATAATAATAAAAAACAAAAAATAAAGAAATATACATAGAAAATAGAAATAAATGACAAAAATATGAAAAAATGAAATTCTGTTTTTAGAATGAAAGAGTTGTATAGTTTGTGCAGCAATGTGCAAAACATTGACCAAGGAAAGTGTATTTGTTTTGGTATGTTTTTTATTGATTACGTTGCACGTTTTTCTTCTGTGTGAAGCACTTTGTAAATTTGTTGAGAATAGTTCTGTATACATGAAGCTTATTATGATTATAAATATGGCTGAGGCATGGAGAAAATCAAAGGGAGTTTCAATCAGCCATTCTGGTGGGTGTCAGACTGAAGCACACACACACACACGCACACACACACACACACACACACACACACACACTCACACACACACACACACACACACACACTCACACCATTGCAGCGTCTGTTCTTTGTACTGCATGCTGAACCCTCTCCTCGCCCTTTTGCTTCACTTTGATGAGGGCACCGTCGCTGCACAATAGAACAGAAGGTACAGAGGATAAAGCATTTCTGGTGCAGGAGAAGAGAGAGGAAGAAGGTGAAGTGAGGCTCAGAGAAAGAAGGGGAAATAGAGGAGGCGACGGAGAGAAAAAGAGAGCTATTGATAAACCTGAAAAAACTACTTTTTCACCTTTAAAATTGGAAACAAAACTAAGAGCTCTACAGCCACTGTTGGGCTGCATTGCTCATTGTAAAGGAAACCAAACTGGATCAAAGTCCAAACTTTGGTTTTGATCCAGTGGTGGTGAAGTGAGCATAAGGCGTTTGAGAATGAAGGTCTCCTATGGTATGGTATGGTATCCTAGGGTATGTTGTGAGTGTGAAAGAGCATTAAAAGAGAAAAGGGTGTGAATGGTGCCAGCAGAAAGATCAACAAGTTGATGCACCTGTGAGATTTCATGACACCATGTTTAATGTTGGGTGAACGAAGACATGAAAAATGTAAGAAGTTGAGTCTGTATTTGTTTCTGAACATAAAAGGCCACAAAACATATTTTAATAAATACTGTTTTAGAGTTTTGCTTATTGCAATATATATATAGATATATATCTGTCACTGTTTATTGGAATAGGGTAAAGTAACCAAAAAAAGTTATTATAGTTTAACTGAAAATATGTTTGGTAAAGGTCGTCATTTCTGTACAGTTTGAAAACCCCCTTCAGACATGTTTTAAGACTCAAAATCATAGAGAGACTTGTCACGAAGTAATAATGGATTTTTTATTTAAATTCATGGGATCATCAGGGTCATTAGGATACATTGTCTGAGGACCATGTCTGTACAATATGTACATGTACAGTATATGTATGTACAATCCATCCTCCAACTTGCTGAGATATTTCACTCTGGACCAAAGTGGCTAAAACAGCTTCGAGTTGCATGTTACATTTATTATCTCTCTTCTACAAGGAACTATGTCAGCGCTGTGTCTGCCTGTGTGCATATATGCATTCATACCAATCCTTCCACCCCCTCCGTGTCTGATAATGCCCTTTTCGCTCTTGAAGAGCCCTTAATTGAAATGCAGCAAGCGATTTGGCACGAGAGCGACAGGCCTATTAGATATAGCTCTCTGTCGGCCGGGGTTAGCCAGCGATGCTTTATCGCTCTGCTAAAACCCAAACACTAAAACAACTGCCAGGCCCCGCTCTGGTCAAGGAAACCATTTCATCACCTGACGGCAGCCATATAGCAGGAGGAATTATGGGAGAGGTGTCGTGGCAGCCAGTATAGTGGGGGAGATGAGTAGAGGGGGGAGGAGGTGGTGTAATTTTCATAATGGAGGCGACGGCAATGTAGCATCAGAAGGAGGGTCGAGTCTTTCTGCTACAGTGAAAATATAAAGAGAGAGGTTTTCATTATTTCACAGACTTGACAGCAGCCTTTACTAAATTTTTTGTGGGGATTTAAAGTGAAAGTTATTACCCTTAATAATCTGTGGTTTCAAAATAGTCACATAAGAGATGATTGTACTTTTGAAATATTCAACAGTCAGCAGTGACCAGTTTTAAGGGAACGAAGCTCTTTCTTCTCTCCTTTCTTTTTAAAACCGTTAGAACCGTATCCATTAGACTCCCACTTGTTTCTGTTTTTAATCTCAACCAATACTGTTTGTATAAATCCTGATATCTAAAAAAGGCTATTCTTGAAAATAGTTTTTTATAGATAACAAAATAGCACTTCAGTACAATTATTTGATTATTTAATTGAAAAATTTGAACATGCTTGCAAATTCAACATTCCTGCAAGACTCCTTGTAGACAATATTGTCTCTTTAAAACTGGCCACTAGGGGGCAGAAGTATAAGCCTTTCACCTTGAGATAAAGATGCTAAAACACTGCTGAGGGGAACTTCTGGCGATAATTCTCCGAGGGTTTGTCACTTTACACAACACCTTTCAAATTACAGAGTCATTTGTTAATATTAAAATATTGATTAGTGCCGCTTTAAACTCTCATATTGTGAATTTTACCCTGGCAGTTGCCTGTCATGAGGTGTTTAGTTGCAGTTTTGTTTACTCTTTATGTTTTTGGCGGCAGCTTTTATGTTTGTGAATGATTTTCTGCTTTTCTTTGCCGTGCCTCAGTTGAAAACGAGATATTTAATCTCCATGAACTACCTAGTTTAGAAGACTCTACATAAAGAATATAAACATAATAAACAACAATATTGACATAAACATAATGGGGGGGAAACCGTTGGAAATGCTCCGGTGACTCTCAGTCACTCTCAGTGGCCAGAGATCAGTTAAAAGCCCGCCCCACAAGCACAATTTATCAAGCTCCCTCCATTCATTCCCAAAGGGAAACATTTAGCAAGACTCTGTGATGTGTGAAGAGGTGAAGAGGAAGCAGAGATAGATAGATCTATAATCACCCAAAGCAGCGGTTAGCCGACTCTATTGGAAAAACAATAGTGTGGCCAATTGGTTTTCTGTGCCGTAATGAACCTCTGTCTCCTGCTTTGTTTTTATTTCTGGCCTTTGATTCACTGAAGGAAACGCAGCTGAAAAACAAACTCCCCCCAAATGACACTGACTCAGTGTTTTTAATCTTTATTCATCCAAGTGGGCATCCAGCCTGAGCAGCAAGTCAAGTCTCAAGTCGTTTAAGGCAAATCACTCTCCATAAGAGTGTGTTAATTCTGTTTTTACATAGAGACCACTTCCTACATCAGCCAGCCAAGTATGTAAGTCCTCATTTGCCCACATGTGACTGAAGTCTCTCGTCTACAGCTTTGCTCATGCAGTATGAACTGATGATGGGAGGTTTCTCATTCACTTTCTGTTTTATGTTTTTTTTATACACACCTGTGAGACACCCACACAGGTGATGTGTTGGCTGATCAGACCTCTCCTCACCTCTGTGAGGGGACGTTCTGACTGCGATTCATTGACATCTCCCTCTTTTTCCTTTTACTTTCTTGCATTATTCTTATGAGTAATGAGTAAAGTCATGTTTTAGTAGCTATGAGTGGATATTGTCTTGCAGGAACTGATGATGTTAACTAACCAGTCAATTGTGTGACGTCCTTTGACCTCGTAAATCTGATCAAGGCCTCTGAATGAATTTGAATGAGGGAAGCTGCAGTAAACCTCCTCCTCGCTCCTCGCTCTGTTGTTGTTGTTGTTTTTTTTTTATACATTTCTGATTTCTCAGTGGATCCACAGGGTGACACAGTGCCGAGAGGTCAGAGCGGCGCGTCGACTGCAGAGCAGCATCCCCGAGGTTTGGCAGTGCTGCGGGGGATTCAGCGTCTCTCCAAAGGAAACCTGGACACTTGGGGTCACAGCGAATCAAACCTGAGGAGTCACTGTCTGACCTGCCTGCGACTGATAAAAGACTCCACACAAACACACACACCAAACACACCACGGCATTGCAAACCACAGCAGTACGCTGGAATGTTTTCTGTCACTACTGCTGTCCACATCTAGTCTGGCTCTAAACATCCTATCTGCAGTATCTTTGCGTCCTTAATTACCACATATCAGAATAGATATCAGGATGAAGTCGAGGCAATTCACTTCTGCTTCGTGTACAAGATAACTCTTGGGAAAAAAAAGCAGGTACATATTGAAACCAGTGATATCATGATGAACATCCACCTCTCGTGTTGTTGGCAGGACAGAGCCAGGCAATGGACTGACACGCCGCTAAAGATGGCAGATTACATGGTGAAGCGCTGATACTGAAGAACTAAAGCTGTGGGCTTCTCTACATCTCTTTTTCACTGATCTGGCCGCAGTGACCTTACTTCAGCTTTGCAGTCCTGTTAAGCTGCATATGAAGCTGTTCTCTCGCCTTTTATCTGTCCAGTGTGTGCTACAAATGCTGTAATAGGTTAATTGAGTGCTCGTGAGATGTATAAAATGAAGAGAGAAAACTGAGGAGAAGAAGATGAGGTGGGATAGTTAAGGAGGGGTACATTTGCTACAGAATAGCATCAGATAATAAAGGATTTTGCAGATTATCCACTTACAGTAATAAAATGAACAAAAAAAAACAAAGAAAAAAAGCTTGATATCAGCTGATGCTGCTCACAGTTCTGGACACAGTGAATATGTTATTAAGCTCTATATCAGCTTGATGGTTTCATTAAAAAGAATAAACGCTTTTGTGAAGCAATATCAAACCAAAGTAACAAAATTAAGAAATAAACCACGTTGAAAGCTCCATGAGACAAGAATTTCATTCAAAATGATCTCAGTGAGGCTGCTGCAGATAATAGCTCCCTCTCCCTCATACACACATCAGCAAGTGATGTTACACCAGGTTAACTTCAGTTGTTTTGTACCCTCAGTGGTTCAAATGTTGGTGCATAAGAAGCGATGAATAAAATACTGGATGATTCTGAACCTCAAGGTATATCTTCAGCGCCAATGCAGGGAGTGTATAACATTTGCACTTTTATTGACCCATCATGAGGACTGTCTAGTTTTTGTTTGTTTGGCCTGCCTCTCTTTTCCTGTCTCCAGCCCCCGGCTCACTCCCCTCAGGCCATGTACTCTCCTCTAACTGCCCAGACCTTTCATCCTTGAGCCACCCACTAGATACCCTCAAACCTTCTTTCTAATCCCAGAAAAAAAAATGTAATTTCAAGCAAATTTCCTTCATTTTAACACCACTTAACCTCTTTATTAAGTCAGGTGAGGAAACTACGTTTATATGCATTTACCCATCCAAAATAATAAAATCAACAGGGCTAATGCTAAATATTAATAGCCAGGAGTTACATTGGGATTTGTTATGTGAGGGGGCTCTGTGCAGTGTTTCCCTCAGGATTTTGTGGGACTGTGGTGGGTGGACCACTCAGGGGGGTCAGAAGAAGAAGATTGTATACATTTCATAGTTAAAGAAAGAAAGAGAGACGGGTCATTTTAATTTCTGAAAAAAATAAAGGGAAAAATGGCAGCTTCGAGGCCCCCTTGTGGCTTCGGGGGCCCTATACAACCACATACACTGCACATACCGAGAAACGGCCCTGGGTCCAAACCTGTGTTAACCAAGTTGTTGCATAACCCCCGTGTTTAGTTGTCCTGTGCAGACATTATAGAAAACTTTAAAAACAGGTTGCGTTCAGACCAACATTAATGTGAAAAAATGTCCACTAACATGGAACTATTTCTTTTGTCCTCAGAAAGCAGAAATGAATCGGTTTTCATACATAAGAACATAAAATCAAGGTGAAAATCAATTTTTTAATACTCAGTATTTTTCTGAAATCGGTAAACAAAACAAAGGGATAAGTGTGCTCTTTTTGCATCATATGTCAAAGTTTTACTTGTTTCATTAACTGACTAATTACTGTTGGTGGGTCGTACTTGAAAGTCTAGAACCAAAAACAAGAGTCCTTTAGTTAAATGAATGCATCTAAAAGCAAATCCACCCTCTACTCTCATGCTGTAATGTGTTTTGGAGACATCTCTATGTATTTAACCATTAGTGAACTCCAGGTCTCCAGATGACCTCCATTATGGAGCCAGCTGTGGTTTCTGGGAGACCTGTAAAAAAAAAAAAGCCACTCCAGAGAAGATGGTGTCAGATAGAGGGTACGCCAAGCGCCCCTGAGAGTATGACGACTTCTGGTTTCCACTTTAACACGGCAGCTGTTGCAGTGGCGTCATGTGCAGCACAAGCATCGCTTTCGACTGGCGACCAACAGATGCTAATAAGAAAAATAAACAGGGGGAGGGAGGGGTGGACATTTTTGGAGCTGTGTGAAGGCAGTCACCTGAGGCAGGTCAGAGGCAGGAACGGAGCCAGGCATTAGCTTCATAAGGACAGGTATATTAGAGGGAGCCAGCTAAATGGCAACCTGTAAATGCGTTCAGACAGTGGCTCAAAATCCAGACATTAATGTGTTATTGCTTATTAGAGCTGCCATGTGTTCCAGCCTCGGGGACTGGAGCTCACATGCAGTGCGCGGTTTTGTTTACACTGTCAGCTATTTTTTGCAAATGTGAGGATGAATTTCAATGTTGCGGTGGGATGGGGTGGGGGGGGGGGTTCAGTGGTTGAAACCTGATGCTGGTGGTCAAGAAAAAAATATCCAAAATGACCAAAGCAAAGACCCTCTTCACTGAAATATGTATATTACGCTCTAATTGGTTGTATAGAGTATATAACACTCACATGTGGTGCATCTTAATCATTTTCTAATGTTTAGATTCACATGCATCCTCACAAACACAGTGGAGAAGACAAACTTTAATTACCAGACTGGGACTGATCATTTATTTACTTTGCTCAGTTACAGGTTCATTTTTTTAAATAACAGTGCAAGTTAAAGAAGTGTCTGTGGGTGTGTGTGGTGGACTGATTTGTATTTGTCTCTCCCATCAGGTTGTTTTGATCTGGTGTTTGGAGTGGGTGAGGCGAAGGACTCAGGTGGCTTTGTTTTCACTTTGTGAACTTTGTGCTGATCAAAGCAGCCTGCAGAGAAAACAATGTTTAAAAAGTTGTTTGTTAATAGAAACAAGCTGGAGACCTGGATGGCTAAGAAAGCTAATGAGAGACCATTATACCAGCTAATTAACTCAAGAAAACTTTAAAATAACCTCACAAGGAGAAACTTCATTACCACCTACGCTGGAGTCTTAGTTGTAGTCTGTGTGTGCGTGAAGCATCAAGGGCCAGATCTACAGACATGAAAGCGCAAGGCAAATTTGTGGCTTTCATTTGCACACACAATTGTGCATGTAATTAGGGCCTGATCTGCATGTGAAGGTGACCTCAGTGGGTGCAGTTCAGTGCTGGGATTTATCTGAGCTCAACAAGCTCAGAAAAGACATGATTATGTGTTGATGCTGCATCGACAGTCTTCTTCTTCTGAATGTTTACACAGGCTGCAGTTCAACTGTCTATTACGTATAAATGTAACACATGATAAATATAAAATATACATTAAGTTCAAATTTCATGGTGTTGAATGGATGCAAATATACATTTTGTGTTCAGTAGTTGGTTTGCTGGATAAAAAAACAAACTTCACCCATAGTTGGGTGGGCGGCAACACGTACACGTACACGTGCTATTACAGACATGACACACATCTTTAAAGATTTGCAATAAAATAATTGTAATAATTCCCTGCAGAGAGTAATGGATCACGTCGACTCTTCTACAAGTTCTACAACTTCCACAGACTTTCTCATATAGTGCTACAATTAGTTTCCTGTAAGTTTTTTTTTTTAAATCACACTTGTTAAACTATATTGCTTTCAATGAGTATTTTGCAACCTTTTTGGGAAGTTTACGCTACGAGAAAAGAAAAGGCTTCAGACCACCACACCTGAAAAAACTGCGCTCAGTCCAGCATGTAAGACAAACACACCGGGGAGCTGCCCAGTAAGTCCTCCATCTCACTGGTGCAGAGCCTTTCTGAAGGGCACCTCAGCAGAGTCTCTTTTTCACTGGCTGCAGGCTGAGATTTCCCTGGTGTTGTAACTAAGTTAGTGACGTTGTTGCTGCATTTATTTATGCACTGTGGGTTTAAACCCCGCGGGTTGTTCTGTCTTCCTGTGTGACACCACTCTGTAAACAAGCCCGTAACACAACAACAACACCTGCTAAAACATACCAACATTATACTACAGCTGATTAGACCTTTGAGCATCTCGCTACATAAATTTGCACATTAAATGAGGCAAAAACAATTTTCTTCAAACTACCTATAATACTTTAATATATGGAGATCACAATAACAGGACCTATACGATGTGATACACACACACACACACACACACACACACACCATCGAATATTTGCTAATTAATGCATTATTTAGCTTAATTAATGACCTCATTAGGATAACTGGTTATATTTAATGGTGATTATGGCAGGACATTAGTCAGCTCAACTGCATCTTGTTTGTGGTTGTGAAGTAAATTGACCTACAGGAACATTAAGGACAAACGCTGCAATTAACAAACCCCAGTTTTCTGTTCAGGTTCCAGGACTTGAAGTGGCAACTAGAGAAAGACATATTGATACCTATTTAGATAATCAATGTAGAAGTATTAATACCAAGCATCTTTGACCAATGTTTACGTTTTAAGAGATGATGATGAAAAAGTGAAAAATTGGAAATGCTGCAAATAACTGTACAAGATGGAAGCATGAGATTGGAGTAAAAAAACTTTTATGATTGCCCACTGCTACTGGCAACCCTCAGGTAACAAACATGACTTCCTGTCTTCTAGACCACCCCTAACAGCCCAACATAGAGATGGAGTAAAACAAAGGGAATTGTAAAGGAGAGTATAGCAAAGGTCGTTCAGGCAAGAAGAGCGAGAATAGAAGGAGATACAGGAACAGAACAAGAGTGGAAAAGGAGATAGGAGAGGCAGGAACTGAACTGACTGTCAAGCAGGTATAAAGATGTAACTCTGGAGAAAAATGAGAGAGAGAGAAACGGCGGAAGGAAGCTGGAGAAAATAAAAAAAACTAGAAGCAAAGACAGTATGTGATGAAGATGAAGTGTGTGTGTGTGTGTGTGTGTGTGTGTGTGTGTGTGTGTGTGTGTGTGTGTGAGATCTCTGTGGTATTTGAAACACCAGGCAACTGCATGTTTCCGTGTTCCACTCTGCTGTTGTCAAACCCTGCTGGGTGAGAGAAGCATGGGATAGCAGCTGTAGCTGTGACTGTAAGCTGTGTGTGTGTGTGTGTGTGTGTGTGTGCAGTGGCTGTGAATGCATCCTTGTTTATAGTGATGTTTATTTATGTGTGTCTCTTTCCATGTGTATTTTTAAAGGTTTTTTTTAGATTATATCTTTATAGATAGATTTATTAGACAGTGGACAATATAGAGGCAGACAGGAAACGTGGGGATAGAGAGAGAGAGAGCGGTATGACGTGCAACATCAACATGAGGAGGAAACAACTTTAAATGAACACGTGTGCCAGTGGATTGCACGGTAGCTTCCTGCTACCAGGCTATAAAAATGCAGTCTGTTTACCAGAGTTTTTATAATGAACATATCTGTAAATCAATCACTAATAAAAACACATGGAGACTGTGTGTAGTGCACCAATAATCACATCAACTTGGGACAAATGCCTTGTAGGAAAAAGTACCTAGGTTCAGTACGCGTGGGTGTAATGACACATCTGAATGTCTCCAGGTGTTTCCAGGTGGTTTTCTTTTTAATCCCACTGTGTGTATTCCTGTGTGTGTTTGGGAAAGACAGATTGAGAGTAGAGACAGTTGTGTCCCTTTAGTGGCTCGTCCAGGCAGAGCTGACTGGCGGGGTGTTAACAGTCGTCCTCCCGGCCTCCTCTTCCTGTCTGACTGCCTTCCTGACTGCTCACTAACAGCTGCTCCATGTCACACACTTTTTCCTTCTTCTATTCCTCCTTATAAAACAAATGCCTCGCTTTGGTTCTTTTCCTGTTCCTTCCCTATCCTCTATCCTCATGCTTTACCTTCTTCTTTCTTTCCTTCCCTCCTTCATCCATCTTTTCTGATCCACTTCTCTCCCTTCCTTTCCTTCAATCCCTTTTGCCTTCACATGCCATCCCTCATTTATTCCTCCTTCCACCCCCCTCTCCTTTCTTAATTGTCCCTCTTGCTAACTTTCTTCCTCCTCTCCTCCTTCTAATTTGTTTTTTTTTCCCTTCCCTCCTTATTTCCTTCCTCTATGCGTCCATAATCTCATACCCTTCCTCTCTCTCCATCCCTATTACTTTCCTTCTCCCTCGCTTTCCTTCTTCACAGGGGAGGGAAAATGAGACAGAGGAACGGGAGAGAGAGAGAGAGAGAGAGGGTGGGATGACTGTGATTAAGCCATTAAACAGTGGCCTAATTGAATTGACAAGCTGTTAAGTAATTGTCTCTATTTGTTCCCATCCATTATTCAGCTCTTGACTGCTGTTATGACAGCAGCCCGATGCTTATTATAAGTCTGCATGTGTGTTTTGTGTGTGAGTGTGTACACTGAGTTGTACTTTTTGAATGTGGCCGGGATGAAAGATACAAAGAAAGACAAAAGAAATTAATAAATACATTTGTACTCTGGTCAAATTGTGTGTTAACTCATTGAAACCAAAGCTGGCTTATTTCAAGGCTAATTGCAATTTTCCGCTGTATCCTGCATTGTATATTGCTGTTAAAGAGTTTTCCTCTAACCCTAATCAAGTTAATTTAATTTCCTAAACATAAAGCGGTTTTAATGAATATTATATATGAACAATGGATCACTCCTTGTATGTGAAAGGGGGTCACTCGATCACCAGACTCAGGTACATGTCAGCTCTACGGAGCTTTTTAGTGTTTTTTCAGTCCATTGTTTTGGTTTTCTCACAGCTCTCACAGCATCGTTTTCAGCAGGCAGCTGAAACACACTAAATCCCACTGTACCTGCTCAGCACCAAACAGCAGACAGACAAGGGTAGTGACCAGCTGGTGTAGAAAGTGAAGCATTTAGCAGCTAAAGAGCCAGATATTCCCCTCAGGAGTTGGTGGAGACCGAAAATAACTAAAAGGAGAATGAATATTGGACTTTACATTAGCCAGGTGGCCAAAAACATGACTCTAAATGAACGATAAAGTTGCTCCGTAGCTGCTGGATGTTCAACTGTTTTTGCTAACAAGTTTGTCAAATTAAAAAGGTGATAATGTGAAAAAATCAGTAATTGCAGGTTTAACCATAACTTCAACCAAGGGTTCCCAACCTTTTTTGCCTGTGGCCCATTAAAACAAAGCAATATCTACTTAAGAGCACAAATTGTGTATGTAAGTGACCAAAGAATTTGCTGTATTTGACTAGTTTCTAAAAGCCAGAAGAAGGGAAATGTTCCAGAAATTTACAAGAAAAAGAGTAGAGGAAAATCTGAAATAACAAATATTTGTGGAGCCAAAAGTTTTCTGCTTTCTCATCATGTTGATCATTTTGTAACCCGCAGGTTGAAAAGCCTTAAAGGACCATGCCAGCAAATTTGATGGTCTTAGCTTCCATGTGTATTTTTAATTTATGCCACTCATTTGGTGACCATTTTGCTGATGAAATGCATGCTGAACAGTTTTGGATTTATGGGTGTACTTTTGTTATATTACTGTTCAAGGCACTTGAATGAATGAATTAAAGGAGACGTGATGTTATGATGGATGACATTAAATCTCAGGGTTTGCCTTACATGTCTTTTTTGTATATTTCTAATGGAGGTGGATACCTGCAATGGTTGTGATGTAAATGTGTTTCATTTCTGTCGTTGCATTGGTGTCCGATACTCCATTTCTCCATATTGCACACAAACTTTCCTTTTCAGAGAAGTTTTCCTTTCTTTCTTGTTAATTCCAGTCACACACACTCAATCTGCGATCCCAGTGAGCACAAACAATCAGGAAAGCTTTGCCTCTTCCTTACCTCCAGCTGCCAATAGTGAGTGACACTGAGCAGTATCTGGAAGCTGATTGGCTTGTTTCCTCTGCAAACTCATCATCTGAAGGCCCCCACTGCTAAACTGTGTGCACAGCCAGGCCTAGCAAGTACAGCAACAATAGTTGGCAGGTGTAGCATGAAAAATGTGGAGAAAATGTGTAAATACAAAAAAAAGCACAAGGACAGAAACATACTGTGTGGCAGGGATGAAAAGAGTACTTGAATATTTTACTCAAGTAAAAGTACGGTTACTTTAAAGACATTTTACTCAAGTACTTTCACTTGTGTAAAAAAAGTAAAAAGTAGGTCAGTCACTCTGAGTAAACTATTACATTTTTAAAAAAGGGTTGAGGGAGTTTATGATGAGGATAATGCTATATGATAGAACTATTAAATTAAAGAACACCTCAGGCTACAGAATAAAGTGCATTAACATGTCAGCGGAAGAACATCCCGAGGGTGAACCCACTCCACAGAGTCCTTATGTCCAAACCAACAATATATCTATAGACGGACATTTTGCAGCCTGCGCATACAGCTGATCATCAATTATAAATATACAAGTGCCTTTTCAGAATCAACCAGAAAATAGGACTGACAATAAATAAAAAGAGCTACACCAAGGCAGGTGCAACAAACAAACGAAATAACTTGCCACTTTAACAGCAGAATGAGGCCGCACACATATAAGAGCAAAAGAGAGCCTGCACAGACTTTACACACCGCGTAGCGCACGCATACACAAATCGCTATGTTGCTGGGCAATGCAGTGGTTGTTGACGTTCTCATCTGAAGAGAGAGTTACAACTATCAGTGAGTTTGTTGTCGTACTCATCTGTCTGAATCAGGTTCTCAGAGCTTTGTGCTGCTCTAGGTTCAACTTCTTAGCTCATCTGTTCCCACTGCAAAATATAACCAGTCAACTCAACCTCTCTTGTTACGCAGTGCTCCTCAAAGCTTTCAAAACCTATGCCAAGGTAATAGTCATCTTAACCATAACCCAAAATGACATAATGTTATTCTTAATTGAATTGCATTGTTGTGCACGGAGCTCTGTACTCTTACGGCCGCATCCAAACCAGCATCTGATTTGCCTTCTTTATCATGACTTTTCATATGACTTTTCTTTGGGTGCGACTTGAAATGTACACAATACTTATATACTACATAAAAAATCTTTAAGTAAAAGTAAAATCACAGATTTTTAAAAACTCTCTAAGAGCTACTGTACAAGTACACAAAATGCTACTTTGTTACCGTGACGAGAGTAAATGTAATTCTTTACTTCCACCTCTGCTGTGGAGATAGAAGAGAAGAGCCACAACATAAACACACAAAACAACTCTTGGCATCTGCATCATATCTGTAAATTGATTGGAACCAGTTGTTGGCACGTCACTGAACGAGAACATACTGAACAATGTCTGTGTTTTACGTTTGTGTGTGATTCAGAGCGACACAGAGGGAATACCAGTATCCTAACTAACCACATGGTTTCATGATAATCAGCACTCACTTCAGATGCTGGTCCCAGCGCTAACATGATTATCATTTTTAATCCAGTGGTTGGCATTCAGCTGCTGACTCTCATTTCTGTTCTCTCAGTGTAATGTGAGAGCTCTCACTTCTGCTTAAGTACTCAGGATGGAGTAGTTAACTGAGACACATAATGAAGAGTACACACAGTAGACAGAGAGCTAATATGGGGAGAACATTTACAACCACAGGACCGGCATCAGGGTTCAGAGTGTCCTTATGTTGCTATGGTAATGGAGATATATTAAAAGGTAAGTAGATATTATAACAATACAGAAAACATCATCCTCACAAACGTTGTAAACTTCACCAACAGTATAAGAACTAACATCAATAATTATAACATATAACAAAGCCTGGAATATCAGTGGGGCAGAGTTGACCTTGAGAGTTGCGTGTGTCTCGAGAGGTCAAGGTTTTTTTTTGACAGCTACTAAGTTATATAATTAAAATGTCAAAGCAAATATCCATAACAAAATATTTAAAAGAGGAGGAAGAAGTAGAACGATTTGACAGCCATCACCGCGACAGCTACCTCCTCCACAAGCCACCATGGTAAGATTAAATGTTACTTTTATGCCCACCGTGGCTGTTGATAACAATAAATACTGTGGTCATTAATAAAGAATATGATGCGTTCACTGAAGGTCATCACGTCAGCACTCGAGTCTTGAGATTGCTGTATTGTTTATCACTATGTGTTGGCTTTGCATTCATGGAAGTTAAGTTAATCGTCCTCTGATAGTCGGAGGACGCGTGAGATTGTAAGCTGCTTGATGTTGTGTGTTCTTTTCTTTTAGTTTGTTTAAGTCTAACTTGGGTTCTTTTGGCTTTGTTGTTTAGGTCTGTACATCACACATTTCACAGAAATAGTCAAACTTGTCTAACATTTGATTTCATTTGCATATACGTTCTTTACAATAGATTAATTGGAATTAAACAATTAAAATGAACAGATACTGTAGAAAGTCCAGTTTTAAAGATAGAGTCCCTGACGCGACCTCATTATCAGTAAACAAGTTAAAACAGACTCCAGCACAAAGGGACACTCACTTGACACAGGGACAAATTGAAAAATAATTTTAATTAATGGGGTGTGAATATGTGCTTCAGAAGTCTTTTAACAGCAGCAGACCTTTAGCACCATTCAGAGTCATCCCGGACTCTTGTTTTTTTCCCAAGTCGAGTTCTCAGTCTGCGGTCACTGCTCGCGGCTTCACCTCAATCTGATCCATTCCTTCAGCAGAGGTCAGAGGTCAAGGTCAGCTAAAGAGCAGCAGCAGCTCTGGAGCTAGCAGGGACTCACTTTGAATTTACACTCAAGGACACATCGGCAAAATGGATGTCTGCGACACCGGGTCACTCGATGAATGATTATCTCTTCACTGCCCCGATGCTTAAAGTTGTCTTTATAGGACTTAATTGACCACAGTGTGTGTGTATGTAACTACCTGTGCGCACACTTGTCACAACCAAGCTATGCAATTTGGAATTTGAATATGAATTAGTTCATTCAGGAAATTATATTATGAAAAATATACATAATGGTAAACTAATGACCATAACTTAGTTTACCATTATGTATATTTTAGCAGTGATTCATTAAAGAGATACGGCCTGCAGGTACTGCGCAGACAACCCGACATTCTGATTATAGCTGCAACAGTTGCATGTTTTGGTTGAGACATGCAAGACAAAGGCAAAAATGACAAAAATGATTGTTAGAAGAGGCTGGCAGCAGGCCTGTGTATTGCATTGCACTCAAGCACACAAACAGTACGGGGACCCGCTCATAAAAACATTTCTCTATAGCGTTACTAGTGGTCAAAAAATGCCACAGGGTACCTTTAAGGTTCAACTGATACAAACAAAAGGCAGAACTGCAAATATATCTACTATTCATGGCATCATATGGCAAGCTTTCCAGCACATCGTTTCTGTTTACCATGAATGCTGAGCAGCAGATGAAAATCAGATTCCTGCTTATGCTTTTGGTAAAAATCACATCCCACTAATTAGCTCTGGATTTGAGCCAAACTCTGTATGCCATCTGCAGTCCTGTCACGATGAACATGGTGCTGAATGTTTCCTGACCCTTTCCTGCACAGACTGAAACATGCCCCCCTAGCGTTTCAGATTTATGACCGCCTCAATACTTTCGGGCCATGTGGTTTCGCTCCGTAGCCGTGATAAATGGCTGCCTTTCGATGTCCTGGAGTTCGGTAAAAGGCAAGCAGAAATCACAGGTGGGAAAGGACGCTTGGGAGTAGTGTTTTCATCTGTTTCTATGGGAGAGCTGTACGGCAAGGTGAAGGCAAAGAGTCAGAGCCAGTGGTGAAGGAGGTGAAATCTGTAATGATGGAGAGGAAGATGAGAAAGTAGAGGAGCTGCTGTAGGATAGATGGTGAACATAGAAAGGGAAGTGGATGGAGAGTAAAGAGAAAAAGGAGATGATAGTTTGGACACAAGGAGAGAAGTTAAGGAAAGGAAGGAAAGAGGAGGCAGAGAAGAGGGAATATATGAGGTGGCTGATATGAAAGGATGGGAAAATGAACATTGGGAGAAAATGAAGGGAAAAGGAGTTTTGGAGCTGAGGGGGATTTAACTTAAAAGAAAAACATGGGAGGAAAAGAAGAGGAAGACTTTGGGGAAGAGCACTGTGGTGGACAAGCAAAGAAGACGGAACAGTGAACAAATGTTGTATCATTACCCAGCGGTGATTAAGTTATTCAGTGTCTGGAAGCATGGCGCCCTCAAGAAGGCAATGGTCAGTGACTCAGATTTGGGCTTCTGGGATGTAGGAATATAAATGCAAATTCAGGAAAGAGGAGTCTATATCTTCACGGAACAAAAGAGACACAGAAACACAAACAGGTGCACACAAAGACACACCATGCATTTACCCAGCATGCCCCCCCACCCACCCCACGAGCAGCCCTATCTACATGCTTTTTATTTTGGGAGGAAATTCACTTTACGCTTGGATACAGTCTACTTAAAAAAGTCCCAGGTGCTTTTTCTTTTTTCCCCCACCTTCTTTTTGAAAAATCCTCTGTGGGAATAAGCCTTCAGGAAGCAACGTTTCCACTGCAGTTGTGACATGAGATTAAGTTAATCTTTGGTGTGGTGAGGCAGCGGCAGCGTGGTGTTGATGTAAACAGCATTACGATTCACCTCTTCCCCCATTTGGAGCGCTCCATGGCTGTCTGGGTAATTCCATCTTCTGGGGGCAAACAGCGTGGGGTACCTGCCATGGACGACTATGTGAGCTTACACGGCTATGGGCAGATAGTGCGCCGCTGCATGTTGCCTACATGTTGGGGGCAAGAAATTATCTGTTTCAGTGGGTAAGAAGTTCACAGAGCTAAAGGGATTAGACTGGCAGGGAAGGAAGGAGCATGTTATACACAGGTGGAGCCGAGTACAGTACATGGCTGTAAAATAATGTCATCACAGAGATGCTACACCATTTTTATAATGTATATGTATCTTTCTCTGTGGGGGGCTCTGATGTATAGTTTGAACAATATGTTGACATGAAATCGTTGTATGTTAAACAGAATCTACACAGAACAGAAATAGAGGACAAAAACTTTATCAGCTGTAGTCACCAAGAAAACACACACAATGGTGTTGCAATTCTATTCTTATAAGGTATAAAACATACATTTGCTTAATTTCCTTGATTTTTGAGTGTGCTGTTTATCGGTACTGCTGTCCCAATGATGACACTCAACATGAAGAAAAAACTTTTGATGTGAACAAAAGAATCAAATGACTTCAATTACGCCCTCTCATTGACAAGCCTGTAGAGAATTTTATCCATCAACTTTACGTAGCTTTAGCGTCTTTAAGCTCATAGTTTTGTTTTTTTATATTTCAGTCTTGGTGTACTCATTATCAACAGTCCCAGCAGCAGCTGACGGCTGTTTTTAGAAAAACTAAATAAAACAGTTAATTATTTTCATGTGCTGATAGATGTCAAATTGGCCCAAAGTCATCAAAAGTCCAGATGATTGATTAGTTTCCCTTTGTTTTGTTTTGTTTTGTTTTGTGTCTGATTGCTGGCATCAGAGCTGTTGCCATTTTTGCACACTTTTCAAGTGAAAGCAGCTCTTTGTTACCGTGTTACCACTCTTGAAAAATTAAGTGAGACACAGTGGCATTACAGAGTTGACACTAGCGTGACATTGCTTCTGATTATTGCAGCTGACCGCAGGCTGTTGGACTCGCATACTCAGCCTCTCATCATGTGGAAGGAACGAGCAGAGAAGCTGCAAGAACACAGAAGTAATCAAGAAAATTGGTTTCAGGTTGGTGTGCTCGCTGGGTCGGGTGGCAGGGGCTGGATCTGCTACGCCACCTTATACACACGCAGGGAAAATAATGGCCGCGGTTCTTCACAGTTTGGGCCTCTGGCACACTGTAAAATCACAAACCCCCTCTAGCATGCTGAAATATTGATTGCTTTAAACAGGATGCATACAATTTAGCAACCGCTAGGCAACATTACATCTGGTTTCGTAAACATGCATCATTCCCACTTCCCCTCATGTACAAACACAAACAACTTCACTGCACGAGGTTCAAACATTTCTATGGTAGAAAGCGAAGTGCTTTACAGGGAAAAATATCTTCATTTGCTGCCGAGACCTTTTTCTTACAGAGGACCTTTTGACTTGACAGCTGCTAATAATGTCAGTAATGGCATTCTGGCCCACTGACTGACACACCTAAATGGTATTGAATCCTCATTAATGTTATTAATAACACCTGTGCTTTTCCTGCTATGACAAGTCAAAGTGTCACAACTGCTGTGAAACGGACTGTTCACATATCAGCTGCACATGATTTATTTTAGATTCAGGGTTGGAAATTTGTCCTGGATGACGCTAAAGCAGATGTAAACAGATGTAAACAGAGGTAAACAAAAAAAGAAAAATAGAAAATATAAATGATCAGAAAACAAACAAACACACACACACACACTGGATTCCTCTGGAGGCTTACTCACCTCAACCATAAGTGCTACATACATGATCCCGACCCTAAACCTTTACCAAAGCCCAATTCCAATTCAAGATGTGTGTCCCTAAAAAGTGTCTACTGTACACACACACACACACACACACACACACACACACACACACACACACACACACACACACACATAAAAGTGCATATACTAATGGCAGAGTAAAAATAGGCCTTTGTACATTGGAGAGTATTGTGTGCCTTTAAGCATTCCCTGTCAAGTCGTCACTCCTCCAACAAGCTGAAGAACTGTTTCATCATTACACTTTCAAAGGACTCAAAATAATTGCTGAGGACAAGAGAAAGACTGAGGAGAGGGGTGAGGGGAGACACACATAGAAAGAGAAAGAGAGTGTCTAAATCCACTCGTTAACCCCTGCAGCGTAATTGTAAGTGATCCACAAATAAACAAGACAACATTAAAGATGTCACAAATGACATTAAAGTATATTGTCCCATTCCAGGATGTTCCAAACTTCAACAAATCTGTGTAATTATAGAAAAATGGTGGCTTGCAAAGTTGACAGTCAATCACCATCGCTTTGAGTGGAACTGCAGTTCATATAATGGCCACTAGATGGTGGATCCAGCCCTTATTTTTCTACATATGGTGTCAAAGTCCGACCAGGCAGCGATTTTGTTTCTTGTCACAACAAGAACAAATCAGTAAAACATACACGCAATTTTTAGCAGACAGGGTTGTACCTGTTAAACAGACCTAAACACGAGTTAAATTGACAACAACTGTAAAACATTAAGTGATGATTAGAAGTTCAATGTTTGTGTGTCAGAAACCTCTCTGTGTACTATCACTTACATGTTTGCTGGATTGACATTTATCTTTTAAAGCTTTGAAACATCCCATCGGAAAAATGTATGAATCTCAGATTTTGAGGGTTTGCTAACATTGATGCTCTGAGAAAAACTGCTGTCTAGGAAATTGCAGATTTTTGGCGTCCCCATGAGTGATGCCTACTCACACTGGATAACATTGCCTCATTTTTCCTCCCTTTTCCCGGCACCCAGGCTATGGCCCACTTTGATGTCCATATGTTAAATATTGAATGTACATCCATATTTCACTAGCTGGGCCTGAAGGCTGGATAATAAACACTGCCAGGGACTTTCACTTCTCTAATTGCCCAGAGTTAATCTCTCTTTCCCTGTATAGCGCCTTGACCTGTAGTAATGGAGCTGCTCGAGTCCCACGGTAAATATAAATAGGAGGGTGGGGGAGGAGAGAAGAGGGTAAGAGCTGGAGAAGAGAGAAATACACAACACTGTAAAACATTTTCAGCTAGCTCAACTTTAGAACATACGTTTCCTCTTTGCCTTAAAATGTGAATTAATGGTCAAAGTTTGCTCATTAGCTGTTGTTGTTCTTGTCAAACTAATTAAAATTTTAACTGTTTTGTGACACTGACAAGCGTTCTTTTTTCCTCCAGTGACATCTCAGTTTGAAAGGAGTTTCAGGATCAGTTCTTCATTTGCCACATAGTCTTTGCAGCTTCTGTTTGTAGTGTTAGAGGCCACTTTCATCTCAGACAAGGCCAATACACTTGAGGCTGCTCCCAGTTACATTCAACGTGTGTGGGTAGGAGATAAAGTGGATGTCAACCTTCATCATTATTATCAGTGAAAGTAATGAGTCAGCTTAACATGAATAAAAGGAAACACAACGAGAAGAAAGAATGACTTCTGAGGAATCTTAAAGGATAAGGCTGGTGATATTCTGTATTATCACACATACAAAGAACTAAACCATCAGTACTTTCTGATTTTCCTACTTTGTTTTGGGCTCTCAACCTGAAGCCTATTAGTTTCTACTGAAGACATAAATCTTTAAAAATGGTAAGTCATTTTAAAGAACAATGGGAGTGTTTAGCAAACGGTACCCAAACAGGAGTGAGTAGCGGGACTACACTCTTTTTATGGGATGTGTTGACAATTATCGCCAGCTGTATCCTTTAAGATGCTTTACTTTACACATAAAATTGAGAAACTTTTAACATCAAATTACTGATGAAACATTAACATTTCACTCATTCCATTTGTGATACTTTACAGTGAAATAGTAGGAGGGAGGAGAAAAGGGTAAAAGGAGCAAAAAAGGGGGGGAAAAAGAGAATTATTAAAGAACAAGAGAAGGAATACCTTCAGGAGCTCACTGCGGATATTTGTCTAATTTCATTGGGCGCCAGGGGCAAAGCTTTTTATTTAAACACCTCTAAGTGCTAATGATGTTTGCATCATTAAAAATATGAAGTGGGACCTATGACACATGCAGCCTCCCCTGTTCCAGCAACTTGGGAAATGAACACTACACTGCCAGAATTTCCATTTTAACAAGCAAAGCAGTCTAATGTATCCATAAAAACAGTTTTTTCTATAGGATGGTAACAGAATATTTAAATTGCAAGATTCCCCTTGAGAATGTATTTTGCTTTAAGTGTTATTATAACACCAGATGCTTTATGACTCCTACATTTGCTAAATAAATGTCATTTGGAAACAGAATAGGTCAGATGTTTTAAATGGCTTTAAAGTGCAGTAAGTACCAGTGAATTAGTTGTCAAGATGGGGGCGTTTTTTTTTTTTGCAGTGTATTGCATCCCTGTCAGGACTGGCAGCATTTGATTGCAGTTTCACAGGGGTCTCCTCATCTATATTCATCTGAAAGCTTTAAAGATTTAAAATGATGAATAATATCCCTCTGAATAATAATAACCAGGCCCCTTGCCACCGCCTCACTCAGTTTGGAAAAAAAAAAGATGAGGAAAGACTTAATGTACTGTCCAGTAAAATCATGTTTTAGCTTATTAGATTAATTACTGACACATTTTGATGAGCTCCGCTCCAGACAGAGCAAGGGTGCATGAATATTCATCTCTTTTCTGGAACAGAAATATCCTCATGTGGTGATGTTATGTTTAAATCATTACTGTGAAAGAGAGGAAATTATGAGTGAATTCGGTTTTAGTGGTCTCTGTCGCCCGTCCCCACGGCGAGCTCAGAGGTCAGTGTTGATGCACTTTGAAAGCTTTGGTACATGAACGCTGAAGGGTGGTCGGCACAGAGGAGGATCGCTATGATTGTAGTACCTGGGAATGAACGTTATCTTGGTGTGTGCTCTGTTCTCCTCTCTCACTAAAGTCAGGTTTTAATGTATGCAGCCAGCCTGAGTGACACTACAAGAGCTCATCATTTTATATCGTTTGTCTTTCTGGGTAGTTTGGTCGATGTTTAATAAGGGATGGGACACATGCAGCCTTTCCCTGTTGACAAAAAGAAGGAAGGAAAAAAACCTTTGCTCCAGCCACATCATGGGAGAGTTTTGTCTTTTTCATTGATTATTGATAAAATAAAATTAAAATTAAGTTTTTCTGATTATTGCAGGTAAACTAGGTCACCACAACTCCAAAATAGGAGAGGGAAATGGAAAATACATATTGAAATCATAAAAAAAGGGCTAGCGGTTCGATGCCCAGCTCCTTCTGGCTACATGTTGGTGTGTGTTGTAAAAGGCTTTGGATAAAAGTGCTATAAAAATGCAACCATTTACCATTCAATATGAAGTGTAGTGAATTGTGCACTATTTGCTCCTTGCAGTTAAACATATGATACTGCATTTTATTTCTTTCCTTCTTTTCTTTTCATAACTAGAAGTCATTTAATCTAAAATTTGTATCTCCTGTGACCTTAAATGAGCCTGTGCTTCTGACAGAAGTGCAGGCAACTGTATTGCAGTACTGCAGGTATAAAAGAAGGGACTTTCAATGCTGGCTGCATGTGCTTTTTGACTGACGGTGATGAGGTAGCGTTGCCAGGTTTCTTTACGAGCGCAGCCAGCAGGCCGGCGGTGAGTCCCGGCTCTCTGTCAGTGTTGTCCACAGCTTTATGGGACAGAGGTAGATATGGAAACCCGAGAGGCTCATCCAGGGGTCGTTATGGACGTCGTATAGGAAGTCCTTCCCCCTGAGGACACAAAGTGGATGTGAGAGAAGCCTAGTGCGCAACAGAAAAAAGAGAAAATGTGTGTGTGTGCATGTGTCTTGCCAGAATGGATGAGGCTCTGGCTCAGAGAGAGTGGAGTAGGAGGTAATGCTCTCTTTCCATCACCTGAGGGCTGAACCTCTGAGGACAAGTGTGTATGTGTGTGTTCCTACCCCGAAGCCAAAGCCTTGTATCCTGACAGATGTCTCTGTCTCACCTGCTTCAGTGTGATGTCGTCATCCTGAGACAGCTGTTGAGTCTTTTTTTGACCTCTCCGGGGTTAGCAGACACATCAAAATGGAAGGAAACTGAAAGTGCATTAAAAAAGACAAAAGATGTGTGGAGCAGGACGGAGATACATGATGGATGTGAGCAGCTTGTCAGAAATCATTGTCTCATGTGATGACAGAGTACGTACATCTTTCATGTGCAGGTCCAAATGTCCTGCCTCTTCACTGTCAGCGTCATCTGATTCAATCATCCAAACATGTAAAATCATGAGGGTCCAAATGTCAATGGCTGTTGCCTGCAGTAATATCTAGTGTATTGACTTACTGGATAAACCTACATAGGATGTTCTCCGAGAAGAATAAGAAATGTCAGAGTGTTGTTGGGGCTGTGTTGTTGTTTGTCTCAGTTCATTTTTTGTTTACATTTGAGCGTACACCGAAAAACATTACATATAAATATAGCAGCGCATACTGATGAGCATGTTGTTCTTTCAGCTCTGCTCCAGTTATATTCTATCACCTTGACGTGATGCTGATGGCAATGCTACAGGATATGCTCAGTTGAATTTAATGTCTTTTGTAGTCTTTTGCCAGTGTGTGTTAGAATAGCTGTTTTTAAATGTGTGAGAGAGGTGACCCGTGCAACAAGTGTCCAAGGTCAAGGACATAACAGGTGTATCTGCCCATACATACATGTTGCGATTGCATATAATTAATGAACTACCCTCAGTAGTAGTACAATTGGTTTCTGATACATGGAACTTTACATTTCTGTTTAATTTCTAAGATTAAAATCACTGATGATGTCTGCTGTCATGAAATCATTAGATGTTAATTGTTGATTCACCAGAATACAGTCTTTGGGTATTCTGATGAGAACCGTCCGTTCTTATTTCACTCTTGCAAGAATACTGATCTTCTCCTCGTCCTCTCTTCACTTTTCATCCCCACCTCTCCTTTATCTTCAGCCACACAAGGAGAGAAGAGAGAAGAAGAAGAAGATGCGTTTCAGTGTCACAATGCCCCCCTGGTCAGTTTCTCTGCGACAGTCCCTCTCTGTCAGCGCTGCTGCTGCTGCTGCTGCTGCTGCTGCTGCTGCTGCTGCTGCCCAGGGATTCAGCAGGATGAAGGCCAGTTTGCAGCTGACAGCTGCTTGCTCTGCCGTTCACCTCCAGCTGGATGGATTTGCACGGCTTAGACTGTTAGTTAGTTAAATGAAGCCCTGAAGGAGCGTGAATGAGCTCGCCTGCAGCAGCAGCACTCAAAAGCAGCCAACAGAGGAAACTTATCTTCTATTCAGAGAGTAAAACAGATAAAGATACTTTCTGCTGTCACCTGGAAACAGGGATAATACAGGAGCAGGGTAGCACAGACACAGGACCTGTATCCACAATTAAAGAAAACATTTCAACAGCAGTACTTCAGAGCAGCCATTAAAAGAGACTTATCTTCAATTGAGACTCTAACAGACATAGATTCTTGCCAGTTTTAAGATGGGGTTCCAGGGTGAGTGGACTCATATACACAATTAAACAAAATGTTTCACACTGATTGCTTCAGTTCACTGCATGTTGGTGTCGGAGTGGGGTGGAGTGGCGAACGACAATATAAACAGCAGCAAAGCACGACTCTAGCCATGTGAAGAAGAGTGTCTCTGTTCTGTCAGCACCTGATTCTGAACAATCTGTGAGCGTCAACAACCACAGAGCCAGGAAGGTGAACAACACTCACATTATGACACAGATAATGTACAGTGCAAAGTTAGCTGTCATAAGTCCATAGCATGACGTGAACTAGCAACCCTTCCAGCTGGCCTCTCAGGTGAAACTGGACACCTACTGGCACCAGAAGACAGAAGGCCTTTTCTCTTCTTTTGCTGAACTTCCTCAGAAACCAGCTTTGACTGCTAGCCCTAATGGCAGTCGGCGATAATGTTGACATAACAACTGAACGGTAATCATTACTCCATCATCCTGAGATGACTAAATCGCCTGTCACTTGTCTTCGGTTCAAAACTTTAAATAGAAGTGTCACTTTATTGACATAATTTATATGGATAAAGAGCCCCTTACAGTTGCCTCCTGGCTGGAATGAATCAACTAATCTTACACACACACACAAGCTACGCACAGTCTCACCTCTAATTTCCCATTATCATCCTGCAATGCTTTTGAATTATTCATGGATGCCCTCACTGTAGGGAGAAAGTGAAGAGAGGAGGAGAGGTGGAAAAATGGAAATGAAGTGGGACGGTTAAGAGGAGAGAAATGGAGAGAGGGAATAAGAGGTGATAAAAACAGTGGAAACAAAGAATTGATTAAAAAAAAGCAAGTGAAACATCAGAGCGCAGAGGAAAAGGAGAAAACACCAAGAGGCAAATTGAAGGTGAAGAGTCAAGGAAGATGAATAGACAGACAGTCGGAGAGTGAAGAGATAAATAGGAGATGATAAGAAGAAGAGACCACAATGGGAGGAAACAGGAGAACAGTTTTCTGCACGCAGGACAGGTAGATCAGATGCAAACACGTCTGTCAGCTCATAAATTGTTCCAAATTAGCAGAGCTTTCATTTAGCATATGCCCGCTTAAACTGAAAAAGAAAGGATGGGGAGGTGGAGTGCAGGGGGACGAAGATTTACACCCCCTCCCCCCCTCATCCCACTGGTCCACATGATTCTCTCCACCAACTGTAAGCGAGCCTGAGGACTTGTGCCTCTAAACTGAGTCCTGTCTGAATATTCATTGGTGTAATTTGCATAGCCCGCAGATGGCGAAAACAGATGCTCGTTACGGCAAGTGTCAGTTTTCAAAAATTTGCTTTCATGACAAAACAAATAAAGCTATACAGGAGGATGGAGCGACTCGAAGCCTCCTGGCAGATCTGCCAAGTGTGTGTGTGTGTGTGTGTGTGTGTGTGTGTGTGTGCGCGTGCGAGACAGTTGCCGCAAGAGAAACTTTGTGTGTATGCGTAGTGCATAGTCCATGTCTATACGTGTGGTGTGTGTAGTATCAGTATGTACAATATAAGCATCATAAACATAATTGAGGGAGTTTTCATTGGCACCGATTAACACACAAACAAACATTTACTGAATGCAACGTTAGTCTGGAAGAGAGTTCAACATTGTGTTGTGTCTTTAGTATCCCACGAAGCTTTGTTTCAGCCAAACGGTACGGGAAGTGCTTAAAAGGTATAAACCAAGCACCAACCCACGCGTTTGAAAAGTGAAGCCAATGCGGGATCGGGTTCTCAGATCCCCAGCTCCACCCTCTCGTCCAAATATGGTCACTTCTGGCTCCAAGAAACCAAGATGGCTTCAAAACGGTAGTCCAGGTGACGTCACAGTGGCTACATCCACTTCCTTCATACAGTCTATGATATTCTTGTCTGTACCTGTTTATCTGGCAAGACAGAAACAAAAATGCACTGAAAATCATAAAAAACATTTAATCATGAGCGTTGCATTCTTGACAGATCAGAGTTAAAGGCCTGAGGGCAGACAGAGACAAGGCTAAGCAGGAACAACACACTGCGATGCAAAACACTTATTCTTTGCTTTTACACTCCCATCAGACCTATATATTTGTTTTTGGAAATGTTAATTACATGTCCTGCGCAAAATTGGTGAGAATGAAGGACAAAACACACATCAACAGGGCATATGAAGCATAATATAAAGCATAAAAAGTGAATATGGAGTGCGGTCATTGATTCAGGAGTCTTTCTTTACGTGACTGAGGAGTCAGTCTCACCACCACAGAGCCAAGAATGTAGGCTTGTAGAGGTCTCGATATTTTTATATCCCAGCAGCGAGTTTCTCGTCATCTGTTGTGACAACTATATGACCACAAGAGAAAACACGCTATCACCCAACAAGAGAAGAAGTCGAGGTAAAGTAGCTAGGATGAAAGTGTGTGAAAACAAGTCTAGGAGTCTACAGCCATGTTAACAATTCTGTGAGGCTGTTTGGCACAGTGGTTCTTTTAACTAAATGCGAATGTCAGCATGTTCACAACGACAAAGCTGACATGCAGATGCTAATTGCTAATCCAAAGTATAGTTGAGGCTCTATGTTTTGTGGTTGGACAAATTGAAATTTTGACCTGATGATGGCGATAGTTAAAAGTCTGATGAAGAAAATAGATGTGAATTTCACTTAAAATCACAAATGTCAACCTTACTGTGACACTACAGGAAAAGTCAGGGGATCAATCAATCAATCAATCAATTTTATCTAAAGTGCAGAATTTCTATGCTGCTCCAATACACTTTAATATTAGAAGAATACAAACTTACAAAGTCAGTTGGGTTGAGATAGGTAGATGAGATACTTCAGTCTGGACCAAAGTGGTGGACCGACCATCCGACTGACATTTCCATCCCTGGAGCCATGCTGCTAGCGTGGCTTAGTGATGGGTAGTGATGGGTCATGCGCACAAGCATCGGCTCTGAGAGCCGGCTCTTTGTAGTGAATCAGAAGAGCCGGCTCGCATCGAGTGAGAGCCGGCTCCCAGTTTTTTTCCATTCGCTGCTTAGGTTTCACTTTCAGTGCTCAGTCCCAGCTCTGGTTACGACAGAGCTTTGTTATGATTGGCCAGCATGGCGACCAGCATACGACATTCACGTGAGAATCAACGATGTGTAAACAGAGAGGGGGGCGGGGCAGACACTCCACTTGACTCCACTGCAAGTGAAGAGAGAGACAGAGCGGTGAGGACTGAGGAGCGTGTGTGCGTCTTGCATTGTCGTGTAGTTTAACTATGAGTGACACTAGAAAGCGAAGCAGCATCTGGCTGCAGTTTAAAGATATTGGGAACAACAGAGCAGATACTCACGGAGAGGCGAAATCGTATCAGCCCATCCAAGCTGAGGCATCTGATCTTCCTGAATGCCAACCTGCCCTGAGGACTAATGCTGTTTGCTGGAGTTTGGTTCTGTTTTTGGTTCTGTTCTGTGGATTTGTTTGAAGTTTTTTTGTTCATTTGTCCAATAAAAAAGTTTAATTGAGGACATTATTAATTAATATTAATGTTAGCTTGAGTTTGGTTCTGTTCTGTGGATTTGTTTGAAGTTTATTGTTAATTTGTGCAATAAAAAAGTTTAATTGAAATAAACAAATGTAAGAGTGGTTTTGTCACAGAATAAATGCACAGAATTAGGCAATTATAAGGTCTCTCATAAAAACACTGAAAGCAAAAGAGTTTTCAACACATAAACCATGATTATTTTGCAAAGTTAAGGTAAAATATAGGCTACAAAAGATCCTAAATAAAGAGCCGTTCGGGAGTCGAAAGAGCCGGCTCTTCTTTGGGAGCCGAGTCAAAAGAGCCGGCTCTCGGAAAAGAGCCGAACTTCCCATCACTAGCGTGGCTAAAAGTGCAGCTTTTCTTGAGCGTTAATTGCTCTCAATGCTGGAAAAGAGGACAGTTGTATTCAATGCATCCACCTGCCTCACTGCCAATGATGTTTGAGTTTATGTAGAAAATCTCTACTCAACTCTGTCTCCTAGAAATTAGGTTTACACACTGCTGATTTGTTAAGCTAATTATGTTTAGAAGGAAATCCCATTTCTGCCTTGGATACACTCTACAATGTATAGTATTATTCAGCACTAATAATATGGAATAGCATTTGGTAAAATGTGTGTTTTTGTTATCACACACTCACAAAGTAAGCCTTCAACAAGTAGAACTTCTGCTCATGCTGAAAAATCAATGCATAAATGATTCTATTGTTTTGTACTTGGTCATTAGGAGAGTTGGTGGCTGTAAAATGTCAGGTCACCCCGTCATCCCAAGCTATATGCAACCGCACACACACACACACACACACACACACACACACACACACACACAGCGAGCGGCTCCAGCTCCCCTCCAGTAGCTGTGTGTGTGCACACAAATGAAAATGCTTCCTGCAGAACAATTCATTTGCCACACCACACAGTTCTCTCTACTGCACTGCTGGTCATGAGTGATTTTACACGCTTTCTCTGTTTTTCTTTTTGGTTTCAACCCTCCTCTTTTTCTCTCCTTGTTTTTCATTTAATTCAATCTCTCTGCTTCCCTTTTTTTTCTTTCCCTCATCGCTCCCTTTCTTCTCTCTCTGCATCCCATTCTCCATTTTGCTGCCTTTTAGTTTTTCTACTGCATTCAGTGTTGCTAGAAATTCCCATCAGGAGAAAACATGTAAGGGAACAGATGTTCAAGTCAAAATTGCAAGTAGAAAATTCAATAAGGTTTCTTGAGGTCTCTCTGTTGTATCTAACGCGATGCCGCTCAGTATTACACCTTAAAGCTCCACTAATCAATACTTTGTATAATAATGAATCAATCACTACATGTACAGTGAAAGGGGCCACTTGTAGTTACAAACCCAGAGAGAGTAACCTGCAGCTCTACTGAGCTTTAGCCACTTAACTGAGTACTAATGTTGCTCTATGTCTGCTGGATGTATGTAGGCAATTGTTTGCTGACATATTATCCATAATTTCTCGGCTTGTTGTTTTTTTTTTAATGCTCCCAAAAAAGTAGTCAATAGTAAATAGTAAATTGTAATTGTCTGGGTCCAGACCTTTGAATCCGCCCACTCCACCCAGTTGACTGCTTCCGATCTGGCGTCATGAAAAGCAATCGAATTAATGAGTGCCACGGGAGGACTAACGCCGTTGTCGAGCTGTTGCCAAGCGCTGTCAAGATTCATACGTGTATCTCAACAACTATTGGATGGATTGCCATGAAATTTGGTACAGACATTCACGCGTCCCTCAGGACGAATTTTGATAACTTTGGTGGTCCACTTTTCTATCTATCACCACCATCAGGTCAAAATGTTTATTTTGTCCAATACTTGGTAGATAAGAAATGACATTCCCATAAGACTCACCAGTACATTATGTTTAATGTTAATTAGCAAATGTTGGCTAACATGCTAACACTTACCAACCGTATACCTGCTAAACATCAACATGTTAACATTTTAATTGTGAATGTTTAAATGTTGATGTTATGGATGTCATTTATCTCAAATCCCAGCTGTCCCGGAGCCTCACAGAGCCGCTAGCATGACTGTAGACTCTTAGTGTTGTTTCTACTGGAAAGCATGGAGGTTGGAGTTACGACCTATATACATCTCTAACTTCTTGTCTTTTTAATCAAATACGGCACAAATCTCTCAGTCCCCTCTTCCCTCTGTTTGGTAAATGCCCTCAAATAACTCATTCTCTTTCCACTTTCCCTCGCTCTTTCTTTTTTCTTCCCTCTGCTGGTTCTCCAGAAGTCTGTCCCGTCCCGTAACACTGCCGCGGCGTGTAGCTTCTTTCAGATATTAATTAAACACCCTTATGTGTCATCAACCCCTCCGGTGAGCAGCTCACTCTTTAATTAGACCTGACGAACACCACGGAGGAAGACACACACCTCACCGCTTTGTGTACAGCTGCACAGGTGTGTGTGAGACTGGGGAAGTGTAGTTGGGGATGAAGTCAATGTCTCTCACTGTTTCTCTGCTTGTGCATCTGTGTGTGTGTGTGTGTGTGTGTGTGTCTGCTGCTCAGTTCCTTAGGAGGGTCTCTGCAGACTCTTTCTGTGCACCTACGACTACTGTGAAAACAGCCTGTTGTCTTTCTGTCTACCGTGTGTGTTTATAGTTTCAATGTGAGTTCTGTTTTTGCATATTACACCACAAATTTTAAAGTGTTGCTCTTTTACACCCTCAATCTCATGTTTCTGTCATTGCGCCTTTTTTCAGGAATTTTCTAATTGTGGCCTCGGGTTTGAGGGAACATCAACACTCCTATAATAATATCTCACAGTCGGCGCTGTTCACAGCTAAGAAGATAACATGAAACTTTTAAATGGCTGTGAAACTTGCACATGTAATGCATCTAGTTGATGTAACCCTCTTATTGTTGTGTCAAGCGAAGCTAAGATAATTCTAAACTCCTAATTTTCCTCAAGAGGTGTGGTGAAATCACGAGTGCAACAAAGAGAAGTACAAGGGACAGTATGAGTCAAGTACAAGGGGTACATTGAAGTATATGAAACAGGAGCCATCTTTGCATCAGTTCAGTTTAAACAGATTTATCACATCTGAAATGGCAAACGTGTTGCTTCCCCTCAAGAGGTACTGATGAGCCTCAAATGGTGCAAAACTAAAGGCGCTATGAAAGTTAGAGGCAATCCATAAATCTGACAGCAGCTTCTACTCTGCCAATCAACTGTCCCATCTGTTCACCTCAAACAGGGCACGTCTATATAATGTACGACATACGGCAGTCATTTGAAACTACCCCTAAGACGTGAAATCACATTGTAAATACAACCTCCTAAAATAGCAGCCGAGCTGAACATGCTGCAAAGGTTGGAGGTGATCAAATTATTTTCAAGTAGCTACTTGTCTTCAGTCAGAGGTCCCATCTGTTTACTTTCATTTTAAAACACAAATTTATACTTCATAACAGGTTGAGAAAATAGCATAGCACATTAATGACAATGTTGTTAAGTATTTCAGTTTGGCATTTTTTGTATATATTCACTTCAGTGTTTGAGGCAGTTACTAAAGTTTTCTGTTTAAAAGTTAAATCATAACAATTCTTTCAGCTATGAGCCTGAATTGAAATCAAAATGAGTGGTTGACATGGACACTTTTTGCAGTGCAGTGCAGTTCTCAGGACATATTTGTTCTGGGTTAGGGGATTTGGCTGTCCTTCCTTTCACACCAGCCAACTTAGCTCCAGAGCAGAGGCAGCAGCATGAAGCCCAGAGTACAACTTTGCCAAATTTCCTCCACCAGTCGCTCTGTTTTCCCCATGCAACGTCCTCTCATTTCTGTCCTGCACCAGGAGCATGCCAACTTTCTGGCCACGTACTTCTATCTGTTTTTCCGAATGTGCTGCAGTATTGATTTGGCGTCAAAAATGTTGCAGGTTTTTACTATCTTAACTGTGAATTACAAAACTTGTCCGTCACCAACTACAAACACAAACTGCGTGCTTAAGCTGCAGAGGCGTATCCACCAGGGCTGGCACAAGGACAACCTGAAGTGTTCTTCATAATTGGAGCATTCTCTGGTCTGATTTGAGGACAGAAAACAGAAGATTTTCACTCCTCCCCACTACTTGAGAACAAAGCCCTCATCTTTCAGCTGTGATAGGAGACACTCTGAATACCCAGATACCTTTCACAGGACAACAGAGATTATTATTATCAACACACATGGCAAAATGTGCCAAAAGCTGGGTGAGCTTTCCCAACAGATAATGTACAAAATAATGACATTACAAATGCATAAATACACACACTTCAGTGTTTAGAGGCTTAATTATTTAACCAGTCTGCAGAAGGAATCTTCATTTCATATTTGAAATCACTTTTCAGTTTATAATTAATATTATAAACTAATTAAATTTTTTCATTGGTTTCAAGTAGCATCACGTCATTTGAGGATCGAGCAGGCGGACTTTCAAAATCTTTGGATCCAAATGTAACTGACTGATGGTGTCTGTGTTTTCACACACTGCGGTGCAAACACGACGAAGGTCAAAAACTTGAGTGTTGCCTATCTGCCCATTTTGTTTCCTATCATGCACTTCACTTAATCAGTCCATGCCATCTGCAGTATGGACAGAAAAAGGTCTCACTGAAAGCATTATAAACGCTAATGTTACCTCAGTGAAAAGCATTAAATTCTGACCTGGACATTTTGCACATTAGTGTGCTGCGTTCACATGGTAAATGCAATCAACTCTAAACGCCCAAACTGCTGTGATCAAGAGTGTTGTGTTTTTAATGTACGTACCTACTGTTGTCTCTTGTGTATCTGTTGCTGAGTTTTATGTATTTTAAAGGCTCATCTCAGAACGGACATTACAAATTAGCTTAGGCTATAAATGCTGTGGTGTGTGGCATTGATTTACGCTACATGCGTATCCCTATACAAACAAATATCTATCTGCTTTTTTTAGATGACAGATCTGTTGTGAAAAGAGATTCAGCCAGCAGTTGCACACTTATTGGAGTCCTTACAGCCACAATTCAGCATCATGACTGATGTTCAATATGTGGCCACATCCACACACAACACAACAAATTATACAGTGTTATATATCGTTGGTGTTGATTTTTCATAAACACTATTCTTCAGTAGCAATTGTTTGGAGATGACAAGTGTGGACTGAGTATTGTTTGTCCTCTCATGGCACCGAAATGGCTCCAGGTGTTGAAAACTATCAAAAGCTTGAAAGGGTGTAAACGTACATAAACACTGACACGGTGTTGACTTCTATGTGCTCAGAGCTAAATAAACGCTGACGATTCTGCACAAATACAGAGAGCTGCAAAGAAAAAAATAGAGACACAGATCAATTTAATGCATAAATGATCGTCAGTACATTTAATGTCAATGTAACAAGATCAATGCTTGCAAGGAGTGACAAAGACATTTTCTCTACAGGTCATTCAACAGAGTAAAGAGATTTTTTTTTACCCATTATCTCTGCACTTATCTTTACATTTGCCAAAAATACCTTTCATGACTGTCTTTCATGAAGTGTTAACCGGCTGTCTACTAAAAGCTTCAGAGCTTCTTTATCTAAAAACACTTCAAAGAAAGAGATGATTTCATTACGGTGCCTGAGACGCCCTCAGTACAAACTTTTGGGTTTGAAAAGTGTTTCTGTGTGTCTGCCTTATCAGTAGCACATCTGGCAGAGCTGGAGACGACATGTCACCTCCGCCTGCTCAGCTCGCCCTGACAGTCAGGGGCTAATGACCTGGAAGGATACACAGTCCCACTACATATGGGCCTCGCTGCCTGTGTGAGCCTGTGTACGGGTGTGTGTGTGCACATGTGCAGATACATATTTGTGCACCTACAAATGCACTTCTCTGCTCAGGTTGTTGTGTGTGTGTGTGTATAGAGCGTCTACATTGGTGTTTTGCGCGTGTGTGTGTGTGTGTATAGTGCATCTATGTTGGTATTTGTGTGTTTCTGTGTGGATAACAGCCCGGGATCTTTTCTCCAGCGCTTGGAGAGTCCCAGTGCATCTGGGCCTGTGGTCCTCCCTGCTAGCCGAGTAATTAGGACAGGGCATGCTGACCAGTAGCACCCTCAGCTGGGACCACTGACAGAACAAGGACAGATGAAATTATACATCTGGATGCTTCATGGGGATTTCGTGTGTGTAGTTTGGTGATCTAAGACCTAAAGTTGTTTTTTGACCCATTTAAAAAGGACAAAATTTATATCACCTCATGTCACAACTGGCCATTGTGGAAGGTTTCTTGTTCTTTCCCAACTGTTTTAATTTGTTGTGCTCTTTTCAAAGGTCACCATGAATAACTCAAACTCTGCGGGACAGGTTTGTAATGCTTGTCGTGCCAGATTGTACAACCTTTATTATTATTTCCACACGTAATCAGAGAAAACCTTTGCTTCAGTTTCAAATGAACACAGAAGTTGAGTGACACTGGAGTGGAGTTGTGTTACATCGGTTAGTTCAATGAAAACTCTAAAGTTTAAAGTTAAGAATGATTCAAAAATGTCATTTCAAGCCTGCATCTTGCAACGCCAAAGGCCAAACATAGATACATAGATAATTTATTCTGGCTAATCAGACTGCTCCAGTTGAAGTTGGACTGAGCTATGTGAGGGTGCAGTCAGACCGAATTTCGCCAAGCAAAAAGCAGGCAGGACGGGAAATAGTGTGGGTACGGTTGGAAGTATAAACTGCAGGAGCTAGCATGGCTAGTGGGCTGACAACATCATCCACAAACTTGTAAATTATACAGCTTCTTCTCAAACACTTAACTGTCAATAACCTGTGTCACTGACCCCGAACAAAGCTTCCGAAGCTCTTTAATCTGAACCATTACTGTGCTAAATGTACGTGTGAAAATGGACCACCCAACCTGTTTTTCAGTGTTAAATTACCAAATTATGGTTAATCTGTTAATTTATGGGAACACAAACAAGTGGTTTGTTGTAATGTGTTCCACAGAGTCACACTTACATGCAGTGAAGTTGGTGCTCGTTCATTGAACAGGTGTGCATCATTAGGGTCATTAAGCAACAGAGTGACTGAACACACTCACCTGCAGTAGATTACCTTTTGTTAAAGTTACATCTGGGTGTACTTGTGTATACTCATGGCTAAAGTTAAAAGCCATAAATACCAAGGTATCTTTGATAAATATTTTGTTTGTTTTTGAGTATTCTTTTAATGCTCACCCCTGGACTTACCTGAGCAGCTGGTGGGTTCCAGTTGAGATGAAGCCCTCTAAAAGTTTTCCTGTGTGCCAAACAACATCTTCTGCCCTTTATATACAATTCAGTGTTGGAATGGCTTTTTTTACAGAACAAGTGTTGTAATGGTTAGCGCTATTACCACAAGAACGCTAGCAGCACTGGCAGTACATATGCTGCATGAACTCTGACTTGTACTCTCTGTTTTTATTACATCCTTCAACATCACTCCTGTATATTGTGACAGAAATGTTACCACAACACACTTTCCTTATATATACAATTGAACTGCGGTAATGCAATAAATATCCACTTCGGTAAATCACACATAAACCAATTAAGGCGTGTGACAGAGAAAACACCCTTCACAGTCCCGGGGTCGGCTCCTCCGGCCCCCCTCCTGGCTGAGGGATGCGATTTGGGAGGCATTATCTCAGTGTTTTGTCATTGATTCCCATGATTGATCCCGGCCCCCGCTGGGCAGCAGGCTCTTCCTCTTGATTTAAAACCAATTATATGATGATGATCTTGCGCAGGAGGCTGTGAGTGTGATGTGTTTGGTTGGGAGAGTGGAGGGAACAGGATAAATCACCAAACAGTGTCGGAGAGAGAGCACACTTTGCAGCATATTTTGTCTCTCTCTGTATTCTTTTCATGTCCTTTCCTTCCTCTCCTCATTTCCAGAAAACCCTTTTTGGATTCTTAATCGATCCATTTGTCTGTCAGGGTCAATATTATGTTTTTGTCTACTAAATGAAATTTTAAAAAGCCACTTCAGCTGTATGACCAGCAAGTGAAACAGTAATCATGGCATCCTGAGCATCCACGCAACACAAAGAAACTGAGCTGCACGGCCTCCTCTCGTGAGTTTTATATACTTGGTAATGAATCTCGAGTGAGTATTTTACATCTTCCCAATATGAAATCCCCCTCCTTGATCTAATATTCATGAGAATTAATCTTGGATTAACACAAAGCCAGTTTATTGCTATACTGCTTTATTGAATGCCAACTAAGTAATTGCACATAACCAACGCAGTATTCCCCCGACAATCACAAACCGACAGAGGCCCTCGCTGATTAAGAACAAACATGTTGCTTGGCGGGGCCGAAATAATGAAAAGTTATTCTTTTTCTCCTTGGTCTTGCTTTAATGAGGTGACTAATTTACAGTTGTTCTATTTTTGTTCTCTTCGCCATCTTTTGATAACCCGCCGAGAGACCTCTCACCTTGGGGTGGAGTGGTAACAAGGAGGGATCGGGTTGACATTTGCATCTGCAGCTTCATAAATCTTTAAGAGCTTATCTGGCTTTTATTAAAGAGGCTATCAATTTCAATATCAATGTCAATTAGGATATTGAGACTACAAGCCTGCCAGGGGAAGAAAACAAATAATTGGGATTTCATTGATTCTTTTATAGCTTCTTTTGTACAGTAGATGATGCTGTTTGTTAAGATGTGTCAAGCTGCAAATTTCTGTCATGAACTAACAGCGTGTGTGTGTGTGTTGATGAGCTAATGTAACGTGGCTCACTAGATCCGATGTTAACTGTGTGGAGAAGAAGGGCTGAGGCTGCCGTGTGGATTGTATTAATATGACTAACTTACAGCTGTCTTCATGTAGTGATATGAAATATATGATATTGTTATGGTTACAAGTTATTGTTAAATTTGTTCTTTTTCCTCCTTCTTAAAAAGTAAAAATGTTGCCCTAAATGGGTTAAAATTTGCTGAAATTTGTGATGCAATGAAACACATCACACTGGAGTTGGAATATAGCTTTGGCCGCTTGCTGAGCTGTAGTGAACAAAATCGCTGTGTAGCTCTTCACCATCCACTGATTTGAATGTAAGTTAATGGCTGGAAGACGTTACAACAAGCTGCTGCAGCAGCAATACAGAGACCATCAGCAAGTAGGAAAGTGCTGAGAATCTGAGCATCTCGTAAGGACATTGTTATGGCAAGTTTCAGATGTGTGGCTCATAAAGGCACCACACATGCTTGTGTTCATAAAGTGAATTTTAGGGGTAAAATAAATCCCTAAGTGCTTGACAATTGTATTGATGGACTCGTAAAAAAAAGATGTACCTTTTTATCATTTGCACACACACAAACACAGACAGACATGCAGATTCATACACACAAACATGTTTTGTGAGTTACATGCTCTTATACAGGCAGCCACAAGCTTTGCCTTTTTCTCTCTCTCTCACACACAGACACACTCAATTTCCCCTCAAGTTAAGTTCTGCCAATCCACATATCGGTCCGGAAAAGTTAGCGCTTACAATTCACCGGAGATCATCCTCTTATGGAGGGCTGCCATAAGGGGTCAATTACAGAGAGTTAGCACCATCAGGTATTAAAGCATTCCCTTTCATCAGCTGGAATACGCTTCTCCGCTTGCGTGTTAGTCCCACATCAAGCTCTCCACTTCCCCTCAGTCTTATGTTTCTGACAGAATAACCACCGTGCTCTTGAGGAGCAAAGTGCTCATTTTCCTTTATGTCGTTTTTCTCCAGAAAAGCCCTGACATGGTGAAGAAGTGCTTCACGCTGCTGGGAAGATGGTTACCTTCGGTAAAAAGGTAACACATCATCTACTTTTGTACTCTGCCGTGCTTTATATGACTGCATTCTTCATCTGTTTACGTTGTCCGTTTCATAATTATTGTCAGGATGTTGGTGGTATGTTTACCCCTAACCCCTTCTTGTCCAGAAAAATAATCTTGTTGAGTTTACATGTACACTAGTATCCCATTCATGCGCTGAACATGTAAGTAATCTTTTCGGTTCAGAAACCTGGAAAAGCCTTTATCCTGGTTTTGAGTACTCTGTGCCATGTAAACACTAAGTAAACGTCTGACTTGGGTAATTCCGAGCAGATCAGATGATCAGATGAAGAAGCCAAATCCAGCAGAATGATAAATGCAGCAGAGTTCACACAGCCAGAAACCAAATGAGTTCATCCTCAACTGTTGATGTAACTCAGTCGGCATGGAAACAAGTGGAAATTTAGATTTTGAGGATTGAAAGACACACCTGCACACAAGACAATCAGAAGCTTGGATTTTGTTATGATCACGAGTACAGAGATGAGATTAACCAGGTTTCTTATGTTCTGTGTGAACATCATATCCTGAATGTCACCAACAAGACTCACAACTGGTATAGGGTGACTTTTACCTGGTTAAATAAGGTAGATTATTTTGGCAACGTAGAGGCGAAACACCACATGAAAAGGGAAGAACTGTATTGTATCAGATTTTCTTTTTTGGTTTTAATCTTGAATACGGGCCCAAATGCAAATACTCATCATATTAAGCCAAATGTAAAACATGTAAAATTTCCAATGGAATAGATCTTAATAAAGATAAACAAAAATCACAAGCAGCATGTGCAGTTCAGTTGAAAAAATGTGGAAATACAAGAACAACAAAAGGAAGTCACTGCTTCCTTCAAACACAAACATGATGTGATAATCAGTTTTATCAGCATCCACTCTCCTTGCTTCCGGTACTTTACAGTTAGAGTGTGTTTCGCTCCAATGTTTGCCTACCAGTTCTATAACATGGGCCTGACCTGCCACAGAGGGAGAATAATCAGTAAAAAATATTCGTACGAATTTGTGAGCTTTGTAAAGTGTGAAGCAAGTGTGATGTCACATGTGGATTAAAGTGAAAGTTCCTGTCAGTAGAGATCTCTGTTTAAAGCGATGCTCTGGTCGAGGATTAGTCTTAATCCACGTCTGTGAAATGAGCCCCCCCCCCGGCATCGTCGCACTTGATGAAGCTATTGGCCTGTTTCGTGTTTCATTTTATGCCTCAAAATTAGATTGCTGTGGTTTACTGCTCGTGTATTTAAACATGCTTTCAGAGGGGAAGTCATGCATTTACAGTGGGTTCTATAGGGGAGAACCGGAGCATGTGCAGCAACGACGAGACCACAAACATGACAGCATTAGTCATTTTTTCACACACTTCAGCTGACCTTAGTTTATGTTCAACTGACAAGCGACCTCTTGCTGTCCTCTCTTGCTAGCAAAGGCGGAAGCGTGATGTTTTTATTAACACTTCTATAACAGCCAGTAGTGTTAGTTGCTAAGACTTAACCAATCCTTATCCAGAGAGAAGGCAAATCAGTGAAGTTGAACAGTCAAATGGGCCATTTTTGATTGGGCTGATCTAATTTTCATTTTAGGTAGAAGGTTGGTAATCATCCGTCTTTGTATTTAATCTCCCAGGAGTCAAATCAAGGCAGTGGCAGACTGAATACTGATGTTAAAACACTTAAGGATAAACAAAAACACATCTAATGACAGAAATAAGAAGGTTTATATTGACAGTAGGATGACATTTGTTCAACAGATGCTATTGACTGCTGCAGCAACACTAATGAGTCATCACTGGGAGGCCCGATGTAAACCATTCAACAACAATCTTAATAATAAACACAGTAAACACTCTTCAGTCTGGATGGTCCCTGCGGTGAATCTAACCCAGACTCAATACAGACTTCTCATTGTCTTAATGATCCGCTGAAAGCTCATTTGATTCCCGAAGAAGAAATTGAATGAATAATTTACCATAATAAACCAAAAGAAATGGATCCTCATTTTACTTTATTGCTGAACCTTTTGGAGAATAGAAAAAGACACTTAATTAAGCTACTGTTTAATAGGCACATCCATCTAAATCATACATGTGGCTTAATGGCAGCATACTATTATTTATATTTGATAAGGAGTGTTTAAATCCCCAGAGTCACTGGCCAGTGTTGGATGTGGTATTTAAATCAAAAGCGTGCTGCTCTATCTGATATTTAGTTGGGATTATTAAAATGTAATCATCGGTGCTGCCAAGATTTCCTTTTCATCTGATGGCAAAAGAATAGTCAGATATAAGAAGATATTTCTTGTGAGTGGTCATGAGTGAAAAAAATGTGTGTGTGGGTGAGGTGTGTAAGTGTTTCAAGTTTGACAGCTTTCCAATCCTTAATCGCCAAATTATTCTCCTCATATCTCTTTAAATAGAATTATGTCATACACATTATGTGAGAAATTTGAATGCATGGTTTCTTTTACTTCAAAAGCCAACTTTGGCGAGTATCAAGAACAGCTAAGAAACAATATCTGACATATTGAAAGTCAGTGCTATTTCTGTTACGGTGGCTGGGAGTGTTCTTGAACAAAGTAGGTTTTATTCTACTCCGAAATCAAAGTAAAGAACTTTATTAAAACTGGTACTTGTTTAACTTGTTTAACTTGTTTAACTTGGTTAAAGTTAGGGAAAGATTGTAGTTTTGGTTCAATGTTAATAAAGTAATCTCATTCTGTCTCAGTTTTGACATTTTGATATTTAATAACCAAGACCACAATGTTTGCATAAACTTAATCAAGAGCTTTAATTGCACAAACATAACCATAAAAAACATGGCTTAGTTGCTATGAGCGGACCTTGTCTTGCAAAAGCTGAAATTGTAGGTAAAACAAATTAAATATGTCGTCAGTGAAAACTAACATCACACATGGGGGAACAGGTCTGACTCAATCAGCCTCTGATGCGACGCACCTGAGAGACACCAGGAGAGCCGCTGTGGAGTTTTCACAGCAGACATCTTCAACTTGTCATTTCAGGAGAAGCTCAGGTGGAGCTACTAACATTTACGATGGCTGCGTTCCATTAAGTGTCCCGGGAGGCCTCTAATACCAAACCCTGGAACTGGCTCACCAAAATACAATACAGCCGTGGTTAATGTTATTGATTACACCTGTGCTTTCCTGACCCCAGCAGTGTGAATTGTTTGATTATTAGAGTTTTTACGTTTTTATCCAGACGGCTAAGAATGAAACCATGTCAACCAGACCTTCTTATTTTCACCTGTCTAATGCTGTTTTGCTTTTCCTGATGATTTAGATAAACTGACTTTTAGTCACGTTACAGCAAGAGAGGCTCCAGAGACTGATGTCACTGAAGTCTCTAATGTGGACTTTCTTTCTTTCTGTCTGTCTTTCTCATCTTAATTTTTCTTCTCTGAAATAAGCTTCTAGTTTCTTTTATTTTTAAGTAGATTACTTGATTGTGAGGTACAGTGATTGCCATTAGAGATCCAATTTGAATTCAAGAGGGCCTGTGATTGAGAGTTTTTAGTGCCATCATCTGCCCACTATTAAAAAATAAATAAGTCTACCATGCCAGGATAGCAATCTATGGTCTTATGGTCTTAGGTTATGTTTTTTTGTCCCACTTGTTTGTATATGTGGCCGATGAAATCTGATGAAAAGACAGTCAGTCAGAGAGCGATCGTGTCTCATCATCACCTTAGTTACTAATTTAGTCACTTAATTAAGTTGTGGTTTTCTTGTCTTTGTCATTATGACATAATTAAACTGTGATCATCATAAGAAATCCAATATCTCCAGAAACTAAGATAATTAATTTGAGATCTCAAGATAACAGGGCCACGGTAAAAATTCCTCTAATTAACTGTTGATCATTAATGAATGGTCATTGATAGTGGAGTTCTTGATGGCTACAGTTATGCCAGCTTTGATAATCCATGCCTTACTGATACCTTTTTCTCTCTCCTGTTGTTTCTCTTTTTAATTCATTTGACACCTTTGTCATTTGCTGATTAACAAGCGCTAAAAATCCTGATGCTCTTCAAATGAAAAGTTTTCTTTCATTCATCATCTTCTATTCATTGTTTTGCCTTCAGGCTGTTGTACACTAAATACATTGCACTGACTCTTCAACCATCATAGCAGCTAATTAGAAAAGTGAATATTTTACACATAATAGCTCATAATAAACAGCTGTTAAACCTGGGTGTCCTCTGTGGGGCTGACTTCAATCATCTTCTTAATTATGGAAAAATAATGGCAAAATAATTTTAGCAGCATTCTTTGTAAGGCTTCAGACTAAATTAATGGAGAAAGTATAGAATGAATCACTTTTAACACATTTATTTAATCATATTTATCTTGAGTCAGAGTTGGATCTCATTAGTCTAATTAACCTACTTTAGCTGGAGACAGTTAACTGCAGTTATCAGATGTGATGCATGGGTTAAGTCATTCTGCAGTGAATTTGTAATTCACAGTGCTTGTTTTACTGTCAGACGACTATCAAAGAAACTGCCACAGCAAGTATATTTCTTTGCAGTAATATGGAGCTTATTCCTCGTTATATGCTCTCTAATACCCTCGTACCTGTATGGAGACCATGCTCACAGGCAAATTAACACTCCTGACGTTTTTACAGATTCAGGATGGGAACAAGAACAACAAGCTTCTGTTCAAACAGTGTTAATTATGCTAAAATGTACCTACTAAATGTTTCCCCACTCTGGCAGAGAGCTACACAAGGCTAGATATTTGCAGAAAATTAAGCTGTGCAGTTTGTCCAACAGCATTCTGTAATTCAGAAAATTAGCAATATTAAAAGTGAAAGTGTATGTCACCCCTGACAGTTTATAACTGCAGAATCTTCCCTGTGGCGTTTTCTTAAGTGTCTGAAATGCGTAATGCATTATTGATTAGTATTCTCAACAAATGATAAAGTGTTTATCATAGCGCATTTATTGGCTCCTCCACAACAAAATGCCTGATAACAGGATTTCTTACAACACAGTAAGTTGCAATGTTGTCTACAACATTTGCAAAGCTTTTAAAGTAAAATACGACTTTTATAAAATCTGTTTTTACATCTGGTCTGCAAAAAGACCATAATTGGATGACAACAGCATGAATTGGGCATTTTTATTTGTTTTTAGATTTTTAGAATAATAAAACAACTTGGTAAAAACTAACTTTTTGTAAATGAATTAAACATTTTCTGGAATTAGAGCAAAGCTCTATAGTTGAAAATGTTTTGGCATAAATTGGGGTTCGCCAGATGAGTCAGGCTCAGTCGGGTCCTGGTCTTGTAGAGCCTTGTAGATGAAGCACCTTTTAATAATTATGAATTATAATTAAAGACAGTTAAGTACTCCCCTTTGCTTAAACACATGAAAGCTTGTAGGTGATAATTTGGCAGCTTTGGTTTCTGTGGTGAGATTAATATTTTAGTGTTTTATAAACTGTCTGGGCTTCCATGAAGAGGACTTTTAGTGTTCCTCCTCCTCTTCTGTGAGACGCCATTTAGAGTGTGAAGCAACTGTAGCGGGAACATTTGTCTTTTATGCTTGAATTCATAAAATATATCAACTCTGGCTGTATCATTATATTCATGAATGAATACAACATTATGTTGGGGGTAGTGGCAAGCAGGTGTACATAGATGATAAAAGTGTAAATTCATAGCTATGTAGTCTGGTGTTTCAAAGCCCATTTTATCACCTCTTTTAGGGCAGAAGGAGCACCTAAATGTTACTGCACATCACACTGACCTCAAAGGGGATGGGAACAGCGTTAAAAGACACAACAGAAAGTTAAGGGTCAAAGGTTTCAGTTTTTGACAAGCAGCGTGCCCACACGCACTATCTGCTGAACTAGACTTGCTTTTTCACACACCTGCTTCACTCTCTCGGGAGCACAGCAGGCGCTACAACCGTAAACCATCAAGGTCATTTTGAGCAGCTACAAGCAACCGAACAATACAGTTTTATCAGGATTGCAACAAACAGGTTTTCATTCTTGACCATGATTCAACAGCTAAAAGCAGCAGCCATGTGCTATCTAATTCACATTCTGTTCATGAGGTTGAGTTTGCTGCCTTTAAGGTATGTTATATCAACTTGCTTGACAGAAATAACCGAGTTTATCAAACTGAAGTGACTTGTTCATGTCCCAGCTTGCACGTAAAAGAGTCATAGGCGGTTACAGTAGGTGATGGCTGTCTCTATTTTTCTCTCTGTCTGTGAGAGTGGGCAGTCTTATTTGATAGAAATACCCACTTTTGGCTTGGCAGTGCAGACAGAGAGATTCCCAGGTTTTCTGCAGGTACAGCTGCCCCCCCTGGGGGAATCAGGCCCAGCTATGCTTTTGGACTGGCTGAATGCATTGCTGAGCTACTTCTCCTTTTCTCTCAGCGGGATATCTATGCCTCATTCACCTTGTTGAGAGCGTAGGGCACAGAGAGAGATGGAGGGAGAGCAAGATGGGAAGGTACTTTGTCAGCCAGTCCTGTATGAGGTACGCAAACAGCCGAAGAAATAGATTGTTGAAAAACGCAGCCAGCAGCACAAGAAAGCAGAAGGGCATACAAAGAAAGGACAGAGGCAATAACGGGGAGGAATGAATTATTCTGAGAGATGAACTTGCTCTATTAATAGGCCACACTGGTCACTGCCAATCATCGCCAGTAAATCCTAGTCCTTACTGTTCAACCTGAGGTGTGCCGTCTCCACCCGCCTCCTCCTCCGTAGACAGATGGTCAACAAAACCAATTAACCTTTCTTCTGCTCTCAGTGTCTCACCTGCATCACCATTCACTTCTCCATTCAGGCCTGCGCCCTGGGGGGAGAAGACTGGCACAACCCGAGCTTTTCATCGAGAAAAAGACTGGACGGTGAGCACGAATCACAGACTGTGTCCTCCAGAGTTATTGCCATTCTTGAAAAAAGATGAAGCCAAGGAAAAACAAGGCGTCCAAACTTAATTGAGTTTGAGTTATTTCATACGCTCTGCATGAAAGCTATAAAACTGTAAAGGCGTCTACAGTAACAGGATATCTGGCAGGCTTGTTGTGGATAAGTGAAATAAACCATGAAGGATAAACAACACAAAACATGAGCAAGCAATTTTCTCCGCCTGAGAATATTTGTTTATGCAATCGCACACACACACGAAAGGTTTCTTTAAAGTGATACATTTTAATCTCAGAAAGATGTGTGATGTAATTATTTGGGTAGCTGCACACTTAATTTAATTCCCCCTATTTATTTTTGGCCTAATTTCACTCGTTTTCAACATAAAGGCTCATAATTTGAGTCTTGGCGGAGATTGAGACTCCTTATGTTGATCTCAGTCATGTCATTCTTTTCTCATGCTATAGTTTATGGTTCATATTGACTCAGAAACTTTGTGCACACGTCCCCAATCATCTGTGCACCTTAAGGTTCAAATAAAAGCTGACACTGGTGACTACCTTACTGTTGCTATTTCTGCTTCGTGTTACTTCCTTGGTTGAGGTTAATTTACACTGTGCAGTTAAAAGCCTTGTACCTTTTTATAAGATTTCTGCAAAGCAGAAAATGGATGATGCAATTAAAGAGAGTTTATATTATTGCGTTCATTGCAATTATAACAACAAATCAAATATACAAACTAGCTCAAAGGCAAACATTTAGAGTTGATTTGAGATGTTAAAGGTCAGGAGCATGTGTACATAGACTGTTGATGCACCACCCTTTGTCTTTTTCTTGAGTGTCTTTCGGCAAAAATACTTTCCTGAAGGAAAACTCTAATTCAGTCTTTACAGCCAGGGGCATCTGATGGGGAAATCCACACTGCTGCAACTTTTCTCTGAAACATTCTCTGAAAATAATCTACTGGTCATTGTAAATCATTGATCTGAATCTGGCCTTTGTGGTTGACTTGAAAGTCCACCACTTTGGTTCAGACTGAAATACCTCAACAACTGTTGGATGGATTGTCATGCAATTTGGTAGACACTCGTGGCGCCCAGTCGATGAATCCTAGTGAGTTTTCTTCGTTTGACTTTTAAATTGTCCAGTGAAACCTCATCTATTGGATTGATTGGGTCAAGATTTTGTACATTCATGGTTTCCAGATGATGACCTTGGTGATCCCCTGACTTCCTCTAGTGCCATCATAAGGTTCACATTTATGTTTTTAAGTGAAATGTCTCAACAATTATTGGATTGATTGCCATGAAATTTGGTTCAGACATTCGTAGGATGAATTGTTATAACTTTGATGATCCTTTTTCTTTTCATCTATCTGGTCCAGTAACTTGGTTTATGCAACACTAACAATGTTCCCATCAGCCTCAGCTGTACTTTGTGTTTGGTGCTTGTGAAGATACTGACATTAGCATCTAGCTGCTGTGCCTAAGTATAGCCTTGCAGAGATGCTAGCATTGTTGTAGACTCTTCGTCTTCCTAGAGCACGGCAGAGCTATTTCATTCTCTTACATGTATTGAAGCCACGTCCAAAATAGACACATTTCTCTTTTTTATTTAGGTCCTCATTCTGTTTTCAGAGTCGCCAAGGCTTTGAATATGGCATTTCTTTTTACTACCAGATAAATTGAAAAGTGTAAATGCATGTTGGTGTGCCGGTCTGAGGGAGAAGGCTGCTCTTTTTCTGCCCGGTGCAACGGATGCACAAGTGATTTGTCCTGGTTAATTGGTGCCGACACATTACGAGACAGTTAAACAATACAGGATTGACACAATAAATGTAGGACAAAACCTAACAGGTGCAGACAGGTGCAGTAGTGTTGACATTTGAGAATTGAAAATTGTGTTGAAAGTCTTCCCTAATGAAATGTCATGGCATGTTTGAGCCCTGTGTGTGTGTGTGTGTGTGTGTGTGCGTTGCGGGGACTAGAGAGCTGTCTCTCTCTCTCTCTCTCTCTCTCATTGTTCTTCTTCTCTGTCTCTCTCTGTGCTGAGATGAAGGGACAGACATGAGTGATGGCGGCTGGCTCAGGTGAGTATTGTTTGTTGGCAGAAGAAGAAAGTTGAGAAAGGAGATGACGGCATCAGCTTAATGTGTTTCCCCTCTCTGTCTCTGTGAGGCACACACACACACACACACACACACACACACACTCTCACACCAACACTGTGACACTGACACTCGCACGTTTTCCTGGCACCGACACCAAGACGCACACACACACACACACACTCTCACACACACACATACAGAGGCACAGTGTGAATGAGATGAGAGGATACTAATGGTGTAGCACCTGTCAGCAGCTGATAAAAGGGCACAACGGGTTACCAAATGTCAACGACAAAGGTAAGCCAGCAGTTTGATGGCGTGTAAAACTGAGAGGAACTTAAGTGGAGCCCCTTTGTTGTGTGTTTTTAATATGAGCTTGAGACCGGTTCAAATGATTGACATATTTCCAAAGTGAAAAATAGAAACTTCGATCTTAGTCTTCTCTTTTTTCGCTTAATTTCTGAACTATTGTTCACAACTAAGGTTTGCTTCTCATATAATAAAGAACGTATTTATAGATACTTGCCTACCTATTTGTATATAGGCAAGCTTGAAAGAAGTATAAAAACCTAAAGGTAATTACAATAAAGGAATATAAAAACTATAATAGATGTACTAGTATGGCACACAGGCTTTTCTACATAGTCTGTATTTTTCAGTGGCTCTTTTCTGTCTTTTGCTTTTCGATCAGTATCTAACAAGTGAATGCATTGGTTGAAGGTCAGCTACCCTGACCTTAATGTGACCCAAGACCAACTGTGCTGGATACAAATTGATATGTGACACTAATAAATCATGAAGAATGATTGAAATTGTGTGTGTGTGGGGGGGGGGTCAGAAATACCTTCCAGGATAAAAAGTATTGATTTTGCATTACAAAGATCAGCTGAATAGCCTGATAGATACAGTTTGAAAGGAAGTGCGTGTCGTTAAGGAAAGTAAACCCCGCTCAGGATGTCAACACTGACTGTCTGTAGGCAAGTCAGGAGTAAAACTGACCTAATGTTGATTGATATTTTGATATGATGGCTTATTGGCTGTCACCTTTCAAGAGTACTGTTTCTCTCACCCACTGCCTGCTGGGATGCCTGCTCCCCCATGACCAAGACAGGCGGTTTAGAAAACGGATGAATGAAATATTGCATCAAACCCTGTCAACACATTGCCAATCTGTCCTGTAAATTTGACCCTTTGACCTTTAATTGCTGATGATATTGATCTGGTCTTCCATCCAAATCCAATCAGTGTTGACTGACATACCACAGATTGGATAATTAGTGTAAAGTCAGGAACAGAAATTTAAACTTCAGATTTAATTATGCCCTTTTTTATTATTATTTTGCAGCAAATGTTGATTTGAGACAGGAACATTTTTATGTCATTTTCACTCTCCCAAGGTGGGTTTCTGACATAACATAATATGGCATAGTTTAGTTTATCATCAGAAAAGCTAATAATACAATATAACTGTTTCTGCTAATGACCATACAACTGACGGACAAAAAAGTATCAAGATTCAGCTTTTTGCTGACGATGCTGTAATGTACTTCCCTAATTGTCTGCTCTATCATTTGGTCTGTTCTTTATTAAATACTATTCCAAAGAATAAGGCAGTTTGTTTCCCGTCCTGATCACAGACATTGAGCCAGTGTGTGACAACATACCAATGTATTTCTACAATGAAATACAATACTTGTGCTATTTCTTAATCTCTCTCTGTTGATGTGCCTGTACTCCAGTATCCATATTTAAATGCAGTTACACATGTCATATACACATGGTGGGAAAATCTGTATTTGGGAAACTACTACTACTACTACTGCTACTTTTTTTCTAGCCCAACCATCCTGACTGCCCTTGGGAAAAACACTTAACCTCCAGCTGTTCCAGCGGCGCAGCCAGTAGAAATCTGTAAATGTACTTGGCAAGTGTGAATATCTCCACCAGAACACTACTAAAAAATGCACACTTTCCATCAAACCCTTCCACAGTAGATAACCTAATAAATAAACTAATAAAATCCCACTTAAGATGCTCCTCAACTCCCAGTCATGTGCAGCAAGTTATTTCATTCACGACATCCACTCCTCTGTTTTCCTTTTTCATCCACAAAACGTTATTGGAGTGGACATTTTATACATAAACCCATTCAGACAGATTATTTGTGATGATGAGAAAGTAATTTTGTGTGAAATATTGCAATATATGGTCCATTTCACCCTCTCCGACAGATTAATGTTTATTTTTGTCTCCAGGAAGAGGTGCAGCTGTGGGAAGACATATGCCATACAGGCATTGTCAGTGTTCTTATGCTGTGTTTGTGTTTGGCAAAATGAAACATTTCTTTATCAGTGATCAACAGCTGCTCTGACAACTATTTGGTGTCAGACCACACACACACACGCACAAACAAACACAAAAACACACGGGCAGGCATGCCAAATGACTGAGCACATCAATTCTGTCACACACTTCATGACAAACACAAGTCTCAGTCTCACACACAGGTACATGCACACACAGGTACGCGCAGACACACAAGCCCGCCATTATCTGACACTGTGTCACAGTTGCTGTGCAGGGAGAGACAGAGGAATCATTTGATCGTTTCAGACAATGTGCAGTGTCTGCTTCTCCATTCTTTTTCCATTACGAGGCAATATGCTCGCTCAACCTTGGCAGCAGCCAACAGCTTTTCTTTGGCAGACCTGCATCTGAGAGCAGGACTGCCTATCTCCTCTCTCTTCTGTGGCTTCCTGGAATAGCTTGATTGATATGGCTGTGTGTGTGTGTGTGTGTGTGTGTGTGTGTGTGTGTGTGTGTGTGTGTGTCTACTTACATGTGTGCATCAGTGGAAGTGAGACAGAGAGAACAAAAGTATTGCTTGGTACAACTGCCAGAGAGATTTTGTTTTTGCTTGTTTGTCTGTTTGTTAGCTAGATATCTCAGAAACTACATAACATAGTTTGGCACATGGCTGAACATTTTACCAAAAGTCACTGAAATGTCCCTTTGTTCAACCTTTTATTGTAGGCCAAACCTCTTTCTGCCAAGACAGACTGTTTGTTGTAGGTTGTGTTCAAAAACACTGCCTGTACGACAGGGTTGGTGTGGAAGGGAATCATACTTTTTTTGTTAAAGCTCAAAGAGACACACAATGCATTTTGGTGAGTAATGCTGAATGTAAACATAATTTTGTTTGTTTGCAAGAAAACTCCACAAGGCCACTTTAACATGGCTCGTTATGGCTCAATCCAAATCAAAAAGGTACTGTACGTGTGCCAACACTTTAAAGTAGTCAGAAGATGATTGTTTAGCCACAATGATAGTAGCATAGATTGCAATATACAGTGGTTTATAATGTTATTTTCCCCTTCCTTATATTTACCTATTTCTAGTTAAAAGAAATGCCCAGAGCTACCACAGCATCTCCTCTACCTGCTGCTGTTTCATTAACAGCTGAATGGAATTCAACGCTACACCTGCGCCCCCGTATGTCTCCTGCAGTCCATTTACGCGACTTTCCCCACCCGTGCCCGAGCAGCACATCGGCATGGCCAAATGGAGGGCAGTCATTTTTTATTTTCTTCACCAAATTTGGTGCACAAAATACTTTAATTCTTGTAGACATTGCCTGTTTTATAAATACACTAAACTACCATAACTCTGAATGCAAGAGTGCAATTTCAATCTATTAAACATTTGCTATTATTAATCTATTTAGACAACAAATTTAGAGATTTAAGGAGGACTAATATGAACTGGTCTCTTTGTTTTAGTATTTCTGGCTCTGTGTGCATTTGTGTGCTTAAAACATGTATCCGTGTGCGAGAGAGGAGGCGAGAGATGTCTTTTCTTGTGCTTCTGTGTGAACTTGTATGTCTACGTGAGAGAAAGAGTCTATATATAAAATGTGTGTATGTGTGTCAGAGAAAATAATGAAAATCTATCTTTGTTCATCATGACCGTATACCTGTCTGAGTTGTTGTGTGTATTTCAGTCTTTACGAACATTTGTGTGCATCTAAGGGTGTGAAAGAGGAAGTGATATGGAGCGAGATGGAGACACTCAAGACATGCTTTCTTTTTTCACCTAAACAGAGACCTTTGGCGCATGGAAACATGCATTAGTGTGGTTTCCACCATGAACTCCCTGTGGGCAGAAGAAGAGATGCTTCCAGAGTAGAGTAGAGAGAGCAAACAATATATCCAACCTGAGCAGTGTGAAGGAAAATCTATACTTCCTGTATAGACAAATCCGACTAGCCAGAAATTTTACCTGAAATCTGTCCCCTCTGGCAGCAGGTGAAGCTTCACGTCTAAATGGCTCTCTTTGCTTTCAGACACCAGAGTAAAGACGCTGCTTGTGAATCACAACACACATTGGGAAGTGCATTTGCCTTTCCAAAATAAGACACCTGCTGACTCGAAAATGGGGACATCTAACCTGCCAAAGTGTTTTCTGGCATGAAAACTTTCCCCAAATATAGATGTCTAAAGCTTTATATAAATATAGGCTGTTTGCTAACCACAATCTGTGTTTTAAATTGCAGTGAACACTGAGTGTTTTTACCATACCATAAATTCTCTTCTTTGATGGATGTCTTCTGGATTTAGTGAGTGAGCCTGCTTTTGATTAAAAGAACATTCAGTTGTTTTCCAACCTCCATCTTATTTTAATTGTTTTAGATGTTGTACCTAAGATAGCATTTTACTCACTGAGTAAATGCTGAGATCTGGGTTGAGTTCAGATATTAGGCACACACGGTTGGTGCATACTTTGCTAGCTAGCTTGCAGGCTAATGTCTGTACAGTAGATACGTTGGCTGTTTGGGGCGAATAAACACAGACTGCACAAACTGTCCAGCACTCAAATTCATGCAAATAATGTGAGGTGAAAATGTTCTTTTTGTTCTATCCTAACACACTTTTAAAGTAATGTTGCCGCATCAGATATCAACAATTAACTAAAATAAGAATGATGGTCAAAGCTGTGAAAATAAGGTGCGACAAAAAACAACAGAATTCTTCTTTTAGCTGAAAAAACATTGTTTTTATCCAAATGGAGAGTGTAGAGTGAAACAACTAACACATCTGCATTGTGTGCTGATGCTTTTCATCATTTACACTCTGGCATTCTGTAGTGTTTGAAAGCCTTTGCCAGAGCAGACTTCTCATTCCAAGAAATTGTCAAATTTAAAAGGGTAAAGGGTTGTAAGTTTTGCTGAAATTCATGATAAAGTAAACGAATCTATTTGTCAGCAAATACTTGTCTGCCCTTCATTAGATACTGTGACTTTACACATTATTACCCTCATAATTGGCTGTAATCAATTCTATGTCAGCATGTGTTTTCATCTTTATCATCTTTATGCATCTCTTCATCTGTCAGCATCAAAAATTATATGAATGGCCTCATCGCTCTTTTAATGGTTCGAATGATGCAAACATTAGACCTTTAAAAAGCTATCCAAAGTTTTTGGTAATCTTGTTGAATCAATAAGCTGACTGAACACTTTCTGGGGAATTTAAAGAAAGTGCCATCATGCCAATAAATCCTCAGGAAAATGGAAAAACACCTTACAAAATATCAACATAAAGACAATCAATCCATCCTGCCATTTAGAGAATGTCAAGTTCTCAGGCAAGATTAACCTGGTTTGCTTAAAGTATTACTGGACCACTGTGTTTAAGTAGGAATTATTATTATGTTTTGTTCCACTGAAGATGAAATATCTACTAATATAGACACATAGAGACACAATCCACAGCTGGACAGCAACACAAATTAAAGAGTGACACTTTTGTCAATTTTGTAAAGATTTTGCAGCTTTAACATCGGTGTGTCTATTTCATGAGGATGAGAATGAAATTGTTGGCAAACAAAATGTACTTAAATTTGAGCATGTGTCATACTCCTCCAGTCTCTACTATGTCTGGACCACTGCAGGTGTAAATCATGTGTAAACTACACACTTCATCGTTATGTGAAGTCTCACCTTTGTTGTGAAGCTGAATGCTAAATATTCAGAAAGTGTTTCCTCTTAAATAATTATATCACATCAAAAGGAAAATGTATGAATACACCCTCAATTATTGAATTAAAGATCATTTTGTTTTTAAGATAATGTAGAAAATTATAACACTTTGCCTGGTAAAGTCAGTTCCTTTGAATCTGTAAATGGTTTCAGTCCTGGACATGTTGTTCCCGTCTGGATCGAAGCCAGAGACAGACGCAGCTCCACTAATGGCAGCAATGTGTTAATTGCTTTGGGAGACTCCAGCAGCAGCCTTGATGTTCCTTTGGTTGAGTGCAACAAGCTTTTAGTTAACAGTTTTACATCAAATATACAAATGGGTTGTTTACCTATTAGCCTAAGTGTCTATTTCCATTTGGGTTTATATATCATATGTGTTTTGTTTGCGTCGTTGGATTAACAAGCAGAGCGTGTCTGGTTCCACAAGAATGACGACTTGTCTGATTTTGTTGTAGTTTTCAGTAGATTTTTGTTCTGATGTTTTGAATCATGACATCGAATGGCCTAATGATCGAGCGCCTGCAGCTGTGAGATTGTGGGTGGGGGCGACCTCATAAATACACCACACTGAAGAAGGTTAACCATGGTTTTCAGCAATTACAGTAATTATACCAACACTACATTTCCTCTGTGCCACCACAGGGAAAAGATCTGGAAAAACCCAATACCTTTGTGAGATAAATAAAACTGGATTGTAAATAAAATCATCAAGGGTGGACCTAAATTGTATGAAGCTAATAGGTGCTCTTTCTCAAGAGAGCCTCAATCTTAAGAATGCTAATGCTAGCGGCTAATGTAGTCTTGAGCCTCAAGCATAGATGAGGAGCGGCCCACAGGTCTGGTAAGCTCACTTCTTTCTAACTCCACACCCCCAGACAGCGCTGACTCAAGAAACATGACTTGAGGCCATTCATCAGATTGTGTACAGCTCCCTCTGGAGCCACAAAAAGGGTCTATGCAATACCTTTTTTTTTCTCCATATGCAGTAGTACTCCCCAATTCCTGTAAAATCGGTGGACTTCCCCTTTAAGATTAGTTCCTGGATGAGCCAACATAGACATAATGCTAAGTAAAATATCTTTTGTAATGTAGTTTGGATTGTTTTTAAGGAAAAGGGGAGGCTCTCCACACTGAAATTTCCAAGCTCCCACGTTTTAATTAGTGCAACGTTTCGACCTGGAAGGTCTTCTTTTTTTTGCCCTGCACCTGTATCCGGGGTTTGACGTGAACACTATTCACTTCATTTGCTTTGGATTGTTTTTAAACATCTTCCAGGCCCACTGAAAAAGCCTGACAGCCGACTCATTAGATTAAAGCACATATTGTACTGGAATAAACATTAAAATGGGGCAGACAAGATGCATAAAGGATGAGCGGAGGGAGAGAAAATACAGGTTTTTGTGAACTCAGTTTGGTTCAGACACAGCATTCCTTTAACCCACACAGCCATTGGAGGCTGTATGATGCTACAGATGAGTCTTAACACCGCTCATAAATTCTTCAGAGGACACAATCCACACACTGACCTTTTCCTTTCCCTCATTCCCACCTCTCTCTCCCTCTGTTTCTCCCCCTCACACACTCACTCTGCCTCAGTCGCTCATTAATTCTCCAGTTTTATCACGCTGTCTCAATCTCTCACTTTCTCTCTCACACATACTCAGACTTTCGTTTTTGTCCTCTCACTTTCTACTCATCTCCACCTCTTGGCTCAAACACACACACACACACTCACTCCATCCTCTCCCATACCCTCCCTCACTCCTGACGTTTTTCTTTTTTTCACTGCTGCCCCCCCCCCCCCCCCCCCCACACACACACACTCTCTGAATGGTCAATGTGACTATGAGCTATGCTGGTCATCTTAACAACTTTTTGTCTCAAGTGACCTCTGAAGTATAAAAGGCTGAAGCTGCCCATCCAATCACTCTCACTCTCTCTGGCTCTCTATGGGGCCAATTTAGCTCTTCACCACTAGACTCACCACAACTGTGTGGCAGGCAGCTGGAGACAAGGGTGGGTGGGGGGGGTGGGGTTGATGTAGGATGATCATTATCACCCAAGCTGCAAAAACCAGAGCTGACCACATATTTTACCTGCTGTTACAAACCTAACTGAAGCTGAAGTCTCTGAGCATCCACTGCTTTCATAGTTCTGAGTTTCATCCAGTTTGAACTTCAGTTTTGTCTTTGGATGTAATTCACCAAATCCTCAAGATAAGCAGTGTCAGTGACCAAATTGGTAGCTTTTAACATTGGAGATGCCCTGAAAGTGACTGAAAGAAGCTTAGCTATGATATACAGTACATTGCTTCCTGATTAAAAGCTTACTTAAAGCCATAGAAACAATCATGATGTAATAGACAGTGCGTATACAGACCTAGTTTTATACTGAACTGAATGAAACATAAAACTGAACCTAATTAGATCCAAGACTCAACTGAAGACAGCACTGTAATATTACAGATTTAATGAATGATGATGCAGTTGCTTAGCATTCTTCACTGGGGCTACATATGGCACAACCTTTGGGTGGAATGACTTGTTCATGTTGGTGTAAGGTCACCATAGATGATCTCAAGGCTAAAGGTGTGTTCAAACACAATTTTACAGGTGGCACAATTACATAAAAAGTCAATGGGAAGGCGCGAATGAGTGCCAGCGGAGTGAGGCGTAGAGGACTGTTTCAACTTGAGCAAAAATGTCTTGCTTATCTCCTATAAGCATGACTTTACATCATAAACATACAGAGATGTGAGGGAAAAAAAGGAGAGAGACTGGAGGAAAATAACTGTTCTGGGATCTGTCAGGGGCTGAGCTGTCACACACTCCCACACACACTGTACTAGGTAACAGCTAATGTTTATACATTCAGTACATTGGCTGTTTGGGGCAAATAATCACGCACTGAACAAACTGTGCAGTTATTCATGCAGATAACATAGGGCAAAAATTTGCTTTCGCTTTCTGTCGGAAGAAACTTAAAAATGCCATACCCCTTAATTCTATCGGGACTTCATTGACTTTTATAACTCAAAAGATGTCCTTCAAAGTTTAATAATGATACAGGATGGTGTCATCATCAAACAGTCATGTGACTTACATTTAAATTTTTTTTGCTTGTTTTTAATAAAGCAGTGTCATACCTTAATTAACTAGAAGGAAAATGCATGAGATACATATTTTTCCTGGTTTGATTTGAAACACAATTGACGTTGTAACCTGTATTTTCTTCCTCCGAACATCCAAATGTTTGTTTGTCTTTCAGTGTCCCTGCAGTTTCTCACTGGCTACCAGTATTCCACAGCAGATGAAGCATTTCCATAACAATAACTTGAAGATATTCATCTTGTATCTTAGAAAGTTAAGTCACATTTACAACTACAAATATCAACCATCAATCACTGAGTCAAATCCACATGTTGCTAATTTAGTCGTCTGTTTCTGTCAGTCTTGATCTGCTAGAGAAGCTGTCACACGCTCATCGTTTACATGAATTCACACACACAGACACACAGGCATGCTGCTGTCCATGAGTGTATTGACACGCATGATAAAATGCAGGCGCATCCACTCAGGATTACAGCATCTGTTCATAGCACCATTATATGTGTGTTTAGGAGAGAGAACTGATAGTTATTCACCTGTTCGCGTGTTTGTGAGTGCTCGTCTGAAAGTGCAGCAACTGACACAAAGAAAGATTGCGAGACAGAGAGAGAAGAATAAAGAGAAAAGAAAAGAGAAAAGTAAGAGGTGAAAGTGGTGTGTGTACAGGGTGAAGGTGGATAATAACCATGTTCTTATCTCTGCCCCGCCGTGTCGTGAGCCCCCAGCCTCGAAAAGAGCAACAGCACAAGGCAGCAAGCGGCTTCTGCCTCCCTGTGATGGAGGGAAATTTACGACCACTGTCACGGGATCGTGTTTCTACAGGTCACAGCACTCTGTGACCTTCACCGTCTCCAGCCCATAGATTGTCAACACAAAGCTCCACTGGCCTGACATGCACACACACACACACACACACACACACACACACACAGACAAACATCCTCACTCGCATGCTCCTAGCCCATTTTTGTGATATGGTGCTATCAGCCATCAGCAGCTCCTGCCGTTCTCTGGTTTTAGAAAAAGATAACTGTTGGTTTAAAAAAACTCTCCTTGATAGGCTCCAGCCTCGAGTAGGGAAACTGACAAACACCATCATATGATACATACAAAACACACAACATGATCCAAAAACACAATTCTCATTGCCCAACACTGATAGTTAACTTGACTATATATTGTAGTGAATATAATGTTTAACTACAGTATGCAATGTGTAATTATACTTAAGAAGGTTTCAGGTGATTTATTGGTGTGAAAAGCAAACTACATACGAAATGTCTGGATTAAAGCTGGATTTCAGGTTTTGGTTTACACCATCCGTTACACATTGCCTGAATGCATAATCTTTCTAGGATTTATTAAAACTGGACGGTAGTGTAACAGTTACACATTTTTAAATTTGGACCATTTTTTAAAGATATAATTCTTAGGATTTCAGGAGGTCAGACCCCGTTGCCAACAATCAAACGAATGCAGAAATTGAATGTGACAATTCATCCGGTTTAACAGAGTATTAACTCTTGATGACCAAATTATTCAAAGTTACACCACTGGACTACTCGCTGACAGTGTTGTACGACCATGCAATGTCTGGATAAAACCACATAGTCACAGTCAGGTATTTTAATTTATATTCCATTTCAAGGGAAGGTGGACTTTAATACTTCATTCTCTAATATATTTTTGTAACAACTTAAAAAATGCATTTATATTCATAATCCGGTCAAAATGTCGATATACAGTAAGACTGATTAAACCTCAGTTAACACCTGTGGAGTCTGTGAGTTTTTCAGCAATGATGCTCTGCTGCACAGGGAGCAATGTGTGTGTGTGTTACATTTCCCTTAGCAATTCATTATATACAGCAGCGAGTTGTCTGGAATAAACTAATCGAGACATCTGGGAAGTGCAGTGCAATTTAAGACCTTTATTAATAAACAGCAGGCGCTGGCAGAAGTGAATAACAAACTCCTTTTCACCTTATTTTGTTTGTGATTCACTAAAAGAAAAACACTCTCAAGAATTTATTAGCATCTTCTCCATCCTCAAGTTTGTTTAAAGAAGTATGAAGGTGTTGTGCCTGCAGTCAATCACACTGAACTTTTGTGGAAATTTTCTGGGGAAATTTCCCATGTGGAACAGGACCTGGACAAGCTGGGAGCTGCTGGTCGGCTGCAGGTGCACACACCAAAAGGTAAAAAAGCTGCAATCAACAACAAACCTGTCGACAAGATTTATGGCACACTGCTTGTTGTTAGGAGTTAAGATTTAAACTTTTGGACTGAGGCTTGTGTGCACTTTAAACACACAAACTGTTACAGTTACACATATACTTCACAATAAAACACACCCATGTATCATTTCTAAACTTAACCCTCAAACAGAAGTTACAACAAAATGTTCTCACTTTTCAAAGCTGCCCTCACTCTCAAGGTACAAAATTCAAATTGGTTCTTACAATGAAAGAAGTACATGAGCACACAGACGAGTGCATATGATTTCATTCTTTGGAAGCTTCCCCTGAACCTAACCAGCAGCACATGTCAACAGGACAGCACAATATAATATATAAAGCTTAATATGAAGGATTATTTAGAAGGGAATCCGGAGTGCAGCTCCGGATTTTGTGAGTCTTTTCGTGGTATTTCACTTGATCCTTCACCCGAACAAGAAATGTCACCAGCTATGGCTCACCAGGAAACAGGCTTGTACAGGTCTGGATATTTTTAAACCTTAGCAATGGCTTTCTCCTCATCCGTTGTGACAGCTACAAGACCACAGGAGAAAACATGCTATCACCTGACAAGAGAAGGAGTCAAGGTACAGTAGCCAGGATGAGCTAAGCAGGGGACAGGAAAAAAAACTGTGGAGGGTTGGCTGTTATTGATGGTGGAAAAGAGGCCCATTTTGTCATGTTGTTGTGGTTTTACATAAAAGAGATCTGGATTACTAAACCTGATGTAATTAAACCAAGTCTCAACCCTAAAATAAATGCTGTGTTGTGGGAAGTTATGATGACAGGTGAGTCCCCACAATGTGACAAGGTGAACAGATTTTTGTCTGTACAATGTGATGAATAAATAATACACACAATCCATCATCTGTTCAGTGATCATGCATTAGAGGCAGGAAGGTATATACAGTAAGGAATATAGGGGTTATTATTGATTTTGCTGGATTTCTCTATTCCTCTATTTTCTTTCTCAGAACTTCATCTCTATTTTCACTTTTTCCACACAAAAGATACCAAAGATAAGAAACACAACTGTGTCTAGAAAAGGCAAATATGTTAAATATGTATTGTAATACGGTTGGCAAGAGTTTATTAGCCTTGTTCCAGACCTTTGAATCACCACCCACATCTCCTATTTGTTCAGCGATTCTAACTGGTCTGGTGTTGTGCCCATTGATGGCTGTTTCCCCTGGTTAGCGAAACAATTGACCAATCAGAGCTTAGTAGGTGGAATTAAGAATGGGAATTTAATTTTCCTACATAGCTAGCTAGCTACCCAGCTAGATTCATGAACAATGGATGAACAGAAAAATGGTGAGAAGGGTGGATGAGACTCTCGCAGCTGTTCAAGTTGTTGAAAGTCCACCTCCAGAAATAACAAGTCAGCATATTTCTTTCATCAATGCTAAGTTAACTGTTCCCAGCAAACGCTACAGCAGCTTCCATGTCAACTGAAAATGACGTCAGGGCAATTCAAAACAAATAACCCCTCTCCAACATGAAAACAATCTCTGAATGAATGAATGAAGTGAAAAAAAATGGGCTAACAGTTTATTCTGTCTAGTATAAAATCCCTGAGGTCTAATTGTAATAGATTCAACCTAAGCCCCCTTTATATGAATCCTGGTGTTAAACTACACAGGCTCTGAAGAACACACACCAAACTTTCCTTTGAAAGCTGTAGGGTGTTGCGGCGGATAAATCTGGCTCAAACTCTCCTTCTTCCTCTCTTGTCCTTTCTTTTCTCCCTCTCTGTCTGTCGGTGATGAAAGAGCACCTTCAGACTGCCCACAAAAGATCCTATTTGTTGTCCCTGTTCCACAATGTGAGCAGTCTTTGTCTGAAAGTAGTCTTTCCATCAGGGCTGTACAAAAGACTCCTTCACAATGTGGTATAGGAGGAAGCTGAAGATTTAAGGGGAAGAAAGAAGAAAAAGAGCCAAAGAGAAACAGACAGAGGTGAAGAAAGGGGTGCGGAAAAAGTGAGAGGAAAGGAGGGATAAAAAAAAAGAAAAAAAGCTAGAGGCGAGATTGGGGCCCCGTGGCACTCCCGGCTCAAAACGCTTTCTATTATCTTTGGTGCTGGTCTGAACAAAGGGGTAGGGAGAACAGGTTGGCTTCGGACCCTGAGGTGATTTAATACGGAGCTTGAATCAGAGCCTGCAGATCAATGACCGCACAGGGGAATAGGAGACTGGGACATTTTTTCCCCTCTCTTTCTCTGCATGAGGCAATATCTTCTCTCCTTTTCTCTGTTTTCCAAAGGCTGCATCCAAGCAGGTTTCTGATGGATCTACCAGGACCACGGTAGGTCCTGTGAGAAGTCCTCTGCGACTGGCTGATTGAAATCTGCTCCTGAGAAGGGAATTCAGTAAGTTTTGGGATTATGTCTGTCTCTTGACAAATATTAACAGTCCCTTCAGTTTTGGTGAGGACAAATATTTCAAAACCGTTTGCTTATTAACTTATTTTGATTATCAACAGCATATGGCATAGACAGACAAAACTATTTACTTTCGAGTGTTAAAGCATCACCTGCTTCATTTATCTGCATTTCAAGGACTCATGGCGGATTCTTCTGAAGTGTTTCACAGAACTCAATTGAAAAAATACTTCAGTGGAGTTAAGGAGTTCAAGCATCTGGCAATCAATCTGTCTCTGAGTCACAGCTTTTTTGGGGATGAAAAAAGTTAAGGTTGAATTTCTTTAATGTGTTTTTTTCTTAATTCCCTCCCTTGTCTTGGCAGCAGTAATCTAGGCAATAAAAACAAAACTATCTGCATGGCCTGATACAACTAAGCGTAATTATAATTGGCTGAACTGACCATTTAATAGTACACAGTGAGGTAGGGAGTACAGAGTAGGAATGTATTGCTGCTCTTATGGCTGCTCATTTATTGGTGGAGCCAGTGTTGGTGGGAATGTGAGGTGACGTACAACTGATAAGATGAAACTTTATTGTCTTCTTTTATTTAAAACTAAAACACTCTGCCACTGTCAGGCTATACTTAGAAGTGCTTTAAGCTAAATGCTAACTTCAGCATGCTTACACACTCACAATGACAATGTTGACATGCAAATTTCAAGCAGGTATAATGTTTACTATGTTCACCATCTTAGTTTAGCGTGTTAGCATGCTAACATTTTCCAAATAGCACTTAACACGAAGTCATAAACTAAAGTATTGGGAAAATTAAAACTGTGACCTGATGATGTCGCTGCATGCAAGTTAAGGAATCCTAAAATTCATCCCGAGGTTGACATGAATATTAGCACCAAGTATCATGGCAATCCATCCAATTGTTGTTGAGACTCACTTAAAAGCATAAAAGATATAAAGTCATGGTGGTGCTAGAGGAAAAGTCAGGGTATCATCAAAGTCAGTAGGGTTCATCCCCTGGGGACCATGCATGTCTGTACCAAATTTCATGGTCACATAGGTATTGAGATATTACAGCCTGGACCAAAGTGGTGGACTGACCAACTCGCTGACATTGCCATTGCTGCTAGCATGGCTAAAAACACCCACTGTTCTATTTGATTTCTGCGATAAATACATCCATTACACATATAATTGACTTCTTTGAAAGAATATCAGCCACTGATCCGGTGACACTAATCTGACCGTTCACCAACCCCTTTCGTCTGATGATCCACCGTCTGTATAGTTGCCTTTATTTATCAGCCATTAAGAAAATGATATTTTTGGTCAAGTAAACAAACAGGGTAAAGTTCCCTCTCTGGCTGTCAACAGAGGGAATCTTTCAAATCTCCTCTAATGAGTTTGCCTTTCCTGGCTCTTTGAATCCGCCTGTCTAATCAATGATGGGAGTCTTAATACACTACAATGGTCTATGGATTAGTGAAGGTATTTAAACATTGGCTTTAATTAGGGCTGTGCCTTTAAAACTTGGAGTGTTAGGCTACAACTGCAGCTGGCCAGTCCAGAGGAGGCATGGAGGACATGACGGCAGAGAAAGCAAAGTGAAGAGAAAAAGAGGGAAAAAGTGAATGGAAGTCCTGTGGTGACGAATCAAAGTCACCTTGTGGAGGTCTGACCACTCATTAGGCTGAAAGAATAGAACATCATGGCCTTTGCCCTCTCATCTCCGAGATACATTTGTCCTGTTGCCCCAGAAATTAATGAACCGGGTTGTTCGAAACCATCTTTTGGGTTCAGTTGAAACTTTCAGGTGTGATTGTGTGAAAGGTAACAAAATGTACAATTATAAAACAAGGCTGCCCTCAATGGGAAAATGACAGCATCGGCCGTATATTCAAATGCATTAAATTACCTATGGTATTTTACGACCTCTTGTGGCCTTGCAAATAATAACTGTCCTTAGCGTGACATTGTTATTCAGCTGTAAAACTTCTTGGAGGAAGTCTCAAGGAGGATGTTTGGGTGTACAAATAGTGTGACTTTGACACCAGAGATTGCGATTTGCAGTCGGGCTCCTACCAAAATTCAGTGTTGGTGTTTTTCAGCCATTCCTCTTTAAAACCTGAACATGATCTTTCATTGAATTTAAATAATTTAACCATACACTTATACCAATAGTTTAACAATGATATGAGCTGTTTCAGAAGGCAGGCTTGTATAAAACACAAAGGCCATTAAATATTGTTCACAGACCTCCCAATGACACCAAATGAGGGCACTAAAAAAACCTAACATCTGTTCTATTGATTAAAACTGCCGTGGTGGAAAAAGGTTCAGGTATTGGAATATCATGAACACCATTTGTGATGATCTCCATTTATCTTACTTGGTCTTGCTCTGTTTAACATGCTGCCATAATGTAAACTAGCTTCGCCCTAGAAATGCTGCTTGTACAGAAACATGTACAGTCTGCTTTCTTTTAAGTGTCCTATGGTGCCCCTTTTTATTTTAAATGAAAGGTCTTGTTGTACCTCTAAGATGTACAGTGTGACTGAGTAGTTGTTGTATAATAGTAGATATTGAGCTGGGTTTTCTGTAGTAGCAGTTCTTTCTGATGTACTACTGTAAATATACATATTGAGTACACATCTTTGGATTTGGTCATGAAGTAGCACATAAATAATTTTCTTTTGGATTATGAATTGTGATAAATTCAGATATTAATAATATATGACCATTATCAGACCCAAGTGTCCACACTGTCCACAAAGAAATACCTAAATTTAATGTGTAGGTTGTTGCTGACATTTACAGAGTGCATTCATGCTCCCCAGAGGAAAAAGCTTTTCCAGTTTGGACACTAATTGAGCTTTCCTGCTGCAACACGGTCAGGGCAAAATTTCAACTTTCCACGTAAAATATCTCAAAATCTAATAACCAGATTGCCATATAAGTTGCTGCATTCATTTGTGCTCCCAAGGGGACAAATCTTCTTTAGATTGTAATATATACATGACGCTACCCCCAGATCAAACATGTTTAGGCCCATTACCTGTAAATCTCTAAGAATAGCAAATGTGACAATAATGGGGATTAAAGAAATGCTAAAATAAATATATAAAAGTACTCACAACACTATCCAGTCAGCCACTGTACTCTAAGATATATATTCTAATAAAGTGAAACAAAGGTAACATCATGTTTTTCACACATGCTGGAGAGACCCTATAATGATTTCTGCACCACCAGGAATTCACGTCATATATATATATATATATATATATATATATATATATATATATATATATATATAAATATATCTGCAGACTGAGCAGAAATGCCTTTAAACTTATCTTAAAAGAGCTGCCTCTTGTGTTCGCTCAGCCTGACTTGGAGGCCTTGCTAAAACATGGCAGTGATCTGTTCCCTTCAAAGTACTTCAGGACCACAGGCAGGTACTCCCCAACGGCAGAATATTGATCCCATCATCAGCCCAGACCTTCCCCTGTCGGCCTGTCTGCCTTCATTTAAATGACCTCTATAAAGCATCTACATCTAATCTTAATTAGATATTGAAGTCCGTTAATTAAAACATTATCTCTGGCGAAACACAGCTGGCCAGTCTGACGAGTTAATCAATGAGGATGAGAGGATGCCGTCTGCTGAAAGACGTGAGGGCAAGAAACTAAAACACACACTCCAGGCTCAAGTGTGTCAAATTAAACTGTTAAGAGGATTTGAGTTGCATGTCCTGCATTTTTTATTTTTCGTTTAATACAATATCAATAAACTTTTGAAGTGTCCTTTTTGTTCATCAGACAAACAACATGCTCATTACAACGACAGCGATAATTGTTCCAGATGTAGTTTCATGATACAAGTCACTATTTAGTGACTGTATGGAATTATAGGTCCCCAGTTTTCTTGTAAACTAACAAAGTTAAGTTCATTTGATTAGATTAGATTTTTACAATTGCCATGTAACTCTGTCCATATATTCTCCAGATATTGTTATTGCCAAACAAAACAAAAGTGACTTTGTTTTACACTTCAGTAATTATCAAAATACTGTAACCGTCAATACAAGACACATGAAGAACGTACACAGTGAGAAAATGTTGGCACAAACTTTTTTATGGGGATTCATGTTTGAAAAACACTGTAAATAACGCAGTCCAATCACTGAAATATGGCTGAAGCCTGTTTATTCACAGACACTAATCTAATTGGATCTTCTAGCTGATTTGTCATGAGTTTCCACGGTGCAGTTGCAAACTCTTTCTTTTGATGACCGTGAAGGCAACAGGGAGAGAGGCCTACGACTGGAAATGCACAGTGTAAGCCACCAATCAACTCAAATTGAACCGCGGTTTCAATCTGGGATGTATTCTTTGATGCAATCAATGTCAAACTCAGACAAATTCAACAGGTGAACTCATGGGGAAACTCATTTAATCACATTGTCCTTTCATCTTCTGCTGCCTGCAACAACTGCAATCATCAGTCATTATATTGAACAACTCAGTCCAGGAAACTTTGGTGGGTGCCGTCAGGGAGCATCTACTCATAAAATCATAAAATACATAAAAGCCTGTTGCTCCCTTTCTCATCAGTTTCACAATTTTTGTTCAGGTGAAGTGATGCTGATTGGTAATTAATAGTTCTATTAGGCAGATAAATCGTCTCTCTGACTGCTTTGTCTCATAAATCTCAGACTCACAAACAGCCTCTCCTCCGTGGGCTTGATACGTAGGACCTTTCAATTGTAGTGATAAAATCTCTATCGCCAAGAACCATGGAGATAAGAAATCATCTAGCAGTCTAGTGATAGCTACAGTTTTTGTTTGTTTCAGGACAGGCTGGGAGAAAGAGACCAGACTCCTCCATCTTGACTTGCTGTACTATCAAAGTGCCTTTGTGCAAGGGAAACTGCAAAAATGAATGTGTGATTTCAGAATCCTTAGATGATAAAATTCAGAGTATTCTGTGTCATTTCTGATATGTCAGAAATCAGTAAATAGACAGTGTTTTGCATTATTTGATCTCAGCTTCAGATGTTTTGAATAAAAGCCACCGTGTCCTTTTTGTCTGGAGGTAGGTTGTGCATCGCGTGACTCATCTTGAGCTGTCATCCTTGAAATGAGGTAAACAGTGTCTGTAAAGCCAGCACAGGTGTTGAAGAAGCAGACAATGATCGCAGCTCACAGTTCTGTGTGTGGTTCAGCAGTTCACATTTAACTTTTCATTCTTTACCTCTTTCCGACATTTTTGTTGTTAATGTGACTTTACAGCAACTTAGTGGGTGCAACATAACACCTCTGGCACACTGCACAGTGTACACAGCCTACGAAAGTCAACATTCCTGATGGCTAGAAAATCTGACGATTTAAGCATTTAGGCTGCGGTGAAAAGTACATTTACTCAAGTATAATGTATTTAAATGTGAGGTACCTGTACCTTCTATTTTCTATTTTCTATCAATTTATTTTTCATACTTATACTGCAGTACATTTCAGAGGCAAAGATCACACTTTTCAGTCTACTACATTTATTAGATAAATTCAATAACTAGTTACTTTGCAGATTCAGATTAATTATACAATATAATATAATCAAGAAATAAACTATGATGTATTATCATAGGTTAAGATGAGACTTTATTGATCCCTGGGGGGACTACCCAGTAGTACATAAAGTAATTAAAATAAGCCCTACAGTTGCCAGCTGCAACATTAAAGTGAACTACACATTAATGCATCAAAGATTATAGTATATTACAATAATATAATTTGAATCATTCTGAAATGTGCCATTCTGCATAATGAGTACTTTTACTTAAGTAAAAATTTGAATGTATGACTTTTTACTTGTAACAGATCTTCTACTTAAGTAAGAGTACCAATACCACAGTGTAGAAATAGTGCTTCTTCCACCACTGCATTTAGGCAAGTGCAAGCACAGCCAGAGACAGAGACACTCATAATGTGCTGTGATATTGCTGCAATGAAAGCTCTTCTGATTCCATTCTGTGTTCACTTTTTGGCCTTTATATCCCTTTTCATAGCCACCCAGTAATAAAGGTGCAGATTGTTTTGCCCCTTCTTCTGTCTATCCATATGGCCTGATGGGAATGGGGAATTTTCCTAAAAGCACTCATCTTTGAAGTAATAGTCCCCCTGTGTCTCCAGGGTGCTGCTCAGGTGCTGCTCCTCTTCTTTCATTTCCCTGATATGTTCCGGATTTCAGGAAAATTACCACCCGTCCTGCTGACGGCAATTTGTCTGGCATGACTCCACGACAAGCGCTCGTGCTCTGCTTCCTGATGTCGCCTGGAGCTTTGGATTGAAATCTGTGGATCGTGGACGGCGGTGAGGATGACTTTTTGATGGCATATCATGCTATTCATTTGTAATTGTGCCATTGATCTTCCATCCCCTGCAAAATAAATAAATGTTTGTGACGCAACTTAAAAAGATTGGCACACCAAAAAAGATAAAAAGCTTCAAATGTCGTTTGCTATTTTTAATTTTGTGCTCACAGTATCCAACCCCTGAGCTTTAAAAGTAAAAATAGCAAAATAACTTTAAAGCTTTTTGTCTTTTTTTTTTTGATTTTTTGACTTACTTTTTAATCTTCTTGCACAAAGAACTGTTGGCTTTATGCACCCAAACAATATGTGTTGAGCACACTGACTTTGTTCTAAACTGTTAGTGTCTCATAAATCAATTATATATCAATCAACAGTAGTGCTCCAATGTTATATAAGTTATTTAAATAGAACTCTACATTGAAGTCTGGCTTTCAGTTATGTTTGCAGTATCAAACCTGCCTCCAGAAATTACGTTTGTATATTACAAAATTGTTTACATAACTACATTGTGGTGACATAATCGCTGCCTGGAATATGTTCAGAGACTCATTCTTGAGTGAATGAAACACTACATTTATCTTAAATTATCTATCGTCACTTATCTGTGACGTTACGTTTCTCTCAAGACGTATTTGCTGTTGCAAATTAGTCGTAAATGAATGTAATTTCTTGGAGACATGGTTGGCATTATAGACACCTTATGGACACTGACATCAATTGTTTGATAAATACATACATTCACATAAACACACTTTCATAAATGTACACACACACACACACACACAAACACAATATTCTGCATTGCAACGATATAAAGATGAAACATTTGTTCAACAGACCTGCTCTGAAAACTTCAAAAAGGGTCTTTGAAGGCAAAAAGACAAATAAATAAATTAAAATACACCTCAAAAAGAAGAGAAAACTCTCTGCAGCATGTCTTGGCTTGGTGTGTACTGTGATCCCTAGTTTGCTGCCAGGTGGTTGAATGCCCATTAGTCTCCCTGTCTGCTCTGCTCTGCCAGCTTCAGGCTCAACAGGCGCTACAGAGAGAATAAATTATGATCCACCCACGGGCTATCTGCCTTCTCTGGCCCTGACTCACCTATTTACACTAGCCTTGCACTCGGGGCAAATTGCATTTCCCCTTCAAATGTTTGCCTTTATTAATGTTGTGCAGCATGGTAATTAATCTCCTCAACAAAGGTACCATCTGCCTGACCCAAAAAAAATGGAATTATGCTTTCCCGTCCTGTGATTAAGATGAATTTCACATGTGGGCAGGAAAACAGCTTTAACAGAGGAAAAAGAGAAAATGCTCATTGAGAGATGAGCCATCGCCCCTTGCCTGTCCTCCTACTTCTCCACCTTTTCTCTCACTTTTATTTTTATCCTGTTTTTCTTCACCCCCCTTCTGATCCACTACCTGAGCACACCTCTGCACTGCGGCGTTAGAGCATGTGGGGACAGATAAACCTGCAGTAATGAAAATGAATGTTCCCACTTGGAGCCTGATAGAGTTCCATTATGAGGTTTATTTGTCGGGGGCAGGATGCCAGGCTCCGGGACGAGTTTTACTTGGCTTTCTCCAGGCCCGCTGTGGTGAAAACTCCAGCGCCGGCTAATCTAGCAGCGCAGCTCTGCCCCGACCGGGTGCACGACTCTCTTGCTTTCTGTCACTTTCTTTCTGTTTTGTTTCTCTGTCTCTCTCTGCTTCTGTGCAGCCTCCCTTATCAAATTGAGAAGTCTCTTGCCATTGCTGTCTCTCTTTTCTCTGTCTTTGTCTATTCCGTCTTGATGTTCCCCTCTCTGTCAGCGTCTGTGTCTGTGTTTTTCTAACTCCAGCCCATCACCAAATCATGGGGGGGGGAGAAGAATAGATCAGCTCGCAGGGCTTCATTCATCCGTCCTCATAATGCATCTCAGAGTTTGCTGATAGAGTTTTGATCAACTTTGGGGGAACTATGCATCTCAACACTGGCAATTTGTAAATTACAGTACATTGATTTCTCTAAAGGGGCCTGTAATAAATGTTTTTGTTCATCTACATGTCACCTGCAACGTCTCAGACACCTCTAATCACATTTTGATCAAAATGTTTGTTGTCAGGTGGAATTATAGAGAGAAAATTAGATTTGAGGGAACTGACACTGCTGTTCATTGCATTAATATTTTATTAAAACTACAGAATGTATGGCATTTTAAAGATGTGTAAAAAAAAGCAGCCTATTTCAACATAATCCTGATTAGCAAACTAAACAACACAAATAATACATTTATTGCCATTTTCACATTTTCTATTATACCTGTGACTGTTACTTTTCCAGTGTGAGGACACTGTATACTCAAAAAGTGCGTTGAATTAGCATGTAGTATGGAATAGAGATATAGCAATTTTTCTTTAATGTTGCATTTCTGTCCTCTACTTGTTTTGTCTCTTCATCTTTCCATCAGCTTTTTAAGCTAAGGCATTTGCAAACTTTGAATAGTCCTCAAGTCAAAACAGTCCCTTCACACAGTCAATTTTTAAATTGGAACATCACTTTGTTGGACATGCAGTCAAGCGTGAAAAGGTGGAGGATGAAGTTGAGGGTGAAGGGAAGAAAACGACACAGAGTTTGTTGCTTTCCCGGCCTCCTCCCTCTGTCCCTTCTCGTTCTCTCTTCTTTCTTTCTTTCTTTCTTGTCCTCCCACACTTGTGCAACATCTCTCTCCTTCATTTGTTGTGCGTTTGGCAACTAAAAAGCATCTCTTTCTTCTTCATCTTCCTTTCATCATCCCTCTCTCCTTCTCTGTTTCTTTCCTCCTCCCTTGTTTCAACCCGGCATTCAAACCTCTTCAAACAGCTGAGGGGAATCTGCTGGAGCTCTTGTTACAGCTGTTGATCTAATAAAGACCCTTCAGAATGCTAGTGGAAACATCAAAGTGCACAAATATGATAAAAGCCCCTGAACGTATTGAACCGAGGCACTTTATTTTATTTATGAATAGAATTCACACTTTACAGATATATGGGGCACATAGTTTAAACCCACAGGTAATGATGTAAACCAATTAGACAACTTTATGTAGAAGGGTTGAGGCGCAGCATGGTTATAATGATCTCCGTGCAAACACACACATCTTGATGCTAATCACATGCAAAGAACTTCTTTAATTAATCACGTTTAGTGGAGTGATACAATCCCTTTGCCTTGAGCTATATTCTAGACCCTAGAGGTTTAAACACGCACACACACACACACACACACACGCAGGCACTTTCATCACGTCCTATTACCAGCTATGATCTCGTCATGCATCAGCCACGCCAAGGGGAAACATTTGTGCGTTTACTGGAATCGCACATGCAAAAAGTTCCCGTCTGGTTTCAGGAAACCATCCAACCCACCAGCCGCCCATCCGACCGAGTGGCTCCGAGCACAGCTCATCAGATCTCTGAAGCCTCGTCAATAATTGAGCGCTCACAAATCATTCATAAGACAGTTGCTTACGTGGAACACACCACCAGTCGCACAGCACTGCTTTGAGGGAAAAGACTCTGCTTCCTGCCCTCTGTTTTTTGTTTTCCATTTGTTTTTCTGTCATGTCACTTAATAAGACGTCATGCTCGACGGAGCGGGATGCAGTCAGCAGCTAACCTGGGTTTGAACCTGGCTGGGACGGAAAGGTTGCTGGGCAAGCTAAAGAGAGCGTGACACGTACCTGCAAAATAAACGCGTGCATAAGCATTAAAAGGTTCGTACAGAACATTTATATACTCGTACGTGTTTGTATGCATTAGTACATGCTCCCTGTGTGTGTGTGTGTGTGTGTGTGTGTGTGTGTGTGTGTGTGTGAGTGAGTACAGTAGGAGAGGAGGAGAATGTCTGCTCAGAGGGAGCCAGGTCTCACACTTGGATGCATCCAGCTGTGATGGTAATAGGAATGGGCAGAAATCTGAGGCAGACACTGCTAATGGTTCTCTCAAACTGGGAGGGATGGTGACCCCAGTACCTCTCTCTCTCTCTCTCTCTCTCTCTCTCTCTCTCTCTCTGTAACACAGATCTACTCTCATTTCACTCTCTACCAGACTTTAACACTCTTTTCTGTCTCTGTCTCCACATTACCTTTCTTCCCCGTATGTCTTTTTCTCACGTCCTTTATCACCCTCCATCTCTCTTTCCATGTCTGTCTCCTGTCTGTCTCTCTCTCCCTCACCTCCCTCACTCTACTTCTTCTCCGGCAGCATCCTCAATTCCTTGACCATCTTGTGTCTCCCCTTTCTTTCCAACGGTTTACCCCTGGACACCTTCTTGTGTTGTTCCTTGCTTTTTGTTTTTCTATCCGTCCTCCCTTCTGTCCATTAATCTTTACTCAATCCACCCTTATCTTTCTCAGCCGCTTAATTCCCATGAATTGTTTTCATGAATGGAAACAGAGGAGGAAGAGAGACAAATATATATGAGGTGACTGAGCATTAACACAGCATTAATGTTAATAGTTAAAATAGTGAAAATTCACTTCTTCCTTCTATAGTAACTCTTGCTGTAGGCCGATAGATGTGATGCTGATCAAGGTTCCTACAGTCTTTGTTGACTCCATCATTCAGAGTCAATCCTCATCAGGAGGAAATCTGCACACCTAGTCTGACTAGCTGCTAAACTATGTTAGCTGGTGTCAGTCAGCCGGTCTTTCTCCCAGAGGAATCCACTTTTTTTGGGAGTCTTAAGTTGGTTGGCATATTTATCAAACCCAAATCGCATCATGATTTACTGGAACTGAGCCGCCGTTAGTGTTGTGCTATTCCTGCTATGACAAGTAAAAATGTCTGTTGTGAAAAGGGTCTATTACAGCTTGGATGTTGACACGATCATAACAAGTAAGAACTCCCATATGGCATGAACGTACACAACATAGCAGCAACCTGAACAGATTCCGCTCTGATGAGCCTCAACGGGAGGCTTGTGCAGAGAAAGTCTGTAAACAACAGGATCTGTCACCATCGTTTCGTCTTCTTCATCGTGTGTTTCACAGGGACACGTCAGCAGGGCAACATTTTAATACTAGACCACCTTGTGAGCTGCAGATTGTGGCTTCATGTTGCCTGCACTTTTTGTGAAAAAAATGAATCTCTGTTTAATGACAGTATTTTCCTATCCACCGCTTGGATGGTATCCCTGCTTTGCTACGTCGCTGAGGTGTTGCCTGACTGACAGTCCATCATTTTGTAGAGATTGTCCATGTCCATGGAAAACTCTCCTTTCCCTCCTCAATGTAACGCGAGTTCACAATGGCAGCATCTCAAGTGAAGTGCATTAATAACAGCAGTTTACATAAGTACCATCAGCATCAAACTCACTGTCCTTACTAAGGTCATAAAGGACATTCACCATTTCGCACTAAAAGGAGCAAACAAGCTGTGATATTATCCTCCTCGTTTCTAAATGCCAGCAGTGGTATGGCACATAAAGTGATTGAAAACTTAAGAAAAGAAAAAGTGATTATATAACTTGGCAGATATGACCAGATGGCTGTCTCCCTCTGTTGAATTTAAATGATGCACCTGAATCAACTTTTGAGTAATGCTTGAAACTGGATTTGTTTGTCCCAATCAATGCAGTTTGAGAATCTGCCAAAGCAGAGCGGGACTGAGGCGAATCAATCTGCAGAGCTGCGTGGATTACCAGTGCAAGCTGTGTGGTCACGCTGACAGATAAATGCCACCACCTCCAGCAGGAAATTTGACTCACTCGAACCTAAATAAGTCTCGTCGACCACTGCAGCGTCCCGCGTGCCACTGCAGCTCCCTCTTGACGCACAGAAAAGCACTTTTGTTGCGTAAACAGATGCATCCTCTCACATGAACAGACATAATGAACACATCAGAGCATAATTGAGATGTAATCAAAATTGCACAGGAGAGCATGCAGTATTTTATTGGTTTGTGAAAATAAAATGTGCCGCAGACAGAGAGGAGGTGCAAGAGAGACTTTTCAATATGCGTCATTACATTAAATATGATATATAATAAATAATATTAAATATTATTTGCAAACATGGTAATATTGACTTTTCCTCACCAGTTTAATTAAATAAGGAGGTTGTGCTTGTGCAAGTGTTTATTTCTTTATGTATGAGCTGGTGTAACCGCCTGCTTTCATCTCAAGCTCATGGTCAACAAAGAAAGAGGCTAATTTCATTTTCATATCCTCCTTTTTTATTGTCTTGTTTATGCAGGGGCGAGCCAGAGGCGACAGAATGAATTATTATCCCTCTCCGTCCATATTAAGCCCACCACACATAAACATTTCATTAATTTCATCTTATAAATGCACTCTTTCTTATCTTGGTCCCTGATGTTTTCTCTGCCGTTGTTCGTTTGTCAGCTGCCTGAGTTTAATTTATTCATTATCTGTTTCCCCCGTCCTCTTCGCTCTGAGGTTGCTGATTGCAGGTTTTTTGCACAAATCCTTTGCAGCGACTACAATCATGGGTGCATTTTCTTCTTAGGACAGACGTCCTAATGCTTTAGATTAGTAAGGACCGTGATATTTTCTTTGAGCATGCAATGATGTATCAACAGGCAGCAGAGGATAAAGGAAGAAGGAACTACAGGCAAGGAGCTACATTATTTCCATCATCAATCTTTGCTGTATTTTTACATTATAGGCAAACTGCTGAAGCTTTTATAGAGATAAATATTTACAATAAATGCAGTAGAATGAATAATAATCAAAAGCAGAGCCATTGTCCTGAATGGTGTAGAAGTCAATTCATTTAAAGACCAAACTGGACGTCGTGGATGAAGATGCAAAGATATTATTATTCTCATTATTTTCATCATCTATCAATATATTGACTATTGACGAATGACAACCTCTGAGAGCCCAAGGTCTTTGTGTTTGACCAACAGCCATGAACAATACCTGAAAAAAACGTGGTTGTAAACAATTCACAGTCATGAAAAACCAACAGAAAAAAAGAGACAGTCCTCCCAAGAAGCACAACAGCATCAGTCGTTCCATCAAGTTCCCCAAAACAGCATGTTTATGCTTTAAGTGACAAAGCCCTCTACTGGCCGTAGTGATTATGACGGGAGCAAAAAAGGAAATCAAGTTAAACGTTATACGACGTTCAGGTGGATGGATGGGTCAACAAAACAGTCAACATTGGTTTTTTTTTTAAGCATGACTACCATCCTTTCCTAACCATAACCACATGTTTGTTATTGTAACCGTGACGACAAAGGATCCCTAACCTTAACAAAGTACTTATTTAAACCAACATGGATGAATACATGGGTAGCTAGTTCACCTAGGACCATTGAGCTAGCGAACGTTACAGCTCAGTCGAGGAGGATGGCATTAATGTTTACATCCTGTGCTGTCACGAGCACGAGCCTCTCATCCATGAGCAGATGCACGCTTCCTTCTGATCGGTGATTCGGTTGGCAGGTGTAGTTTGGTAGAAATAGTTCCTACATGAAACTGCTCACAACAAGGCCTGTGGATTATCTAGAGTAACCAGGTCATGATTTTCTGGAAAGAGACATTGCTGTTGCAGCTTTTCAGATGTATTTTTCTGGTGCTTTGAGCACCACAAGCGGAGAGCCATCTAGTTCCATTATATGGCTGAGATCTCCAAAACTCTGCAACTCACACCAAAACAATCTAGTTGGATAAATAGCACTACAGGTAAGAGGAAATATATATATCTTTGATTTGGGGGTGAACTGTCCCTTAAAGGTAGTAGAAGGGTTCAGTGTAAGGGCTGGGAAACATGAAACCACACCTTAAGGTAGAGATTCCTAACCATGAAAGAGTCTCTAAACACAACTAATCATTTAATATTTTAAGAACAGCACAAAGTTTCTTTCCATAAACTGCACTCTTAGCAAATTTGAAAACGATGACTTCTCCTCTTTCTCGCTCAATCTGTCCCTCGCTCCTCCTCAGCTCGCTCCTCTCCTCCTTCTCTGTAAAACTCCTTCTAAATTATCAAACAATGTCCTTTTCTTTCACATGGCTAGTTCTGGATTACTTACCTGGCTCTCCCTGCAGGCCTATTAAACACCCCTGGAGTCATGGTCACTGCCTGGCTAGCTCTGCATTCATAATGGTCATTAACTCAGGCACCAAAAATGAATGGTGGAACAATCCAATTCAGAGAGATCTGAAAATGCCTTTTACCAAGGGGCCATATATTGATAGCAGGCAATTTCACATCTCATTCGCCAGAAGTGGGCTTATTGAATATGAGAGGACCGGGAGGAGGGAATTGCAATGTGGTTCCTTTACATTTCACCCGCATAAAGGCCATGATATCTTTCAAGTCTGTGCAATCCTCCTCATGTATCACACATCGCCCTGGGTGGATCCATTGTTTGGGATAATATGTTTTTAAAAGCTTTCCTTTTCACTTGGCCCGACAACAGGATTTTCCATTCAGCGTGAGTCCTTTAACTCCCCGCCAACGAGACAATCACATTATTTCATTTTTCAGAAGGACCTGCGGCGGCGTTCTGCCACTCATTTCTTCCCTTGCTGACAAAGAACGCGTGTCCTCTTTCAGCCACTTTTCTCTATTCTGTTTCCATCAATAAAAACAGGGTGGGATAACGAATAACGCATAATCCTTTCAATCCCTCCCTGATCTTATCTTGAGGATCTATTCAAATGTGAGCCTTTACCCCCGGGGGTATTAGCTCCCTTTTAACTTGTCTCCTGTGAACATAAGAACCAGAGCAAGGGCATAAGATTAAACTTTTTACACGGTCACAAAAATGTCTAATTGACAAGATTTCTATATGGATTTGAATGAATAAAGAAATATGGCCGGAGGATATGAGACACCTTCAAACCCAAGAGATGCCTCGCTTTCGGGTGGGAATTCCTACAGTTTCTTCATCTCAGATTTTAATTACATGACATTATGAATTGCAAGTTTCTTTCAAGGGTGACATTGAAAAGGAATCCTTTAAGGGCAGCTGTCTTGTACAGAAAAGTGCTAATCATCAACCCTCTCCAGAGACAGGTGCTCTCTCTTTTTAAATGAAGGACGAGAACTTTTGTCAGATTCATTTTAGATTGCGAAACAATCAAAGATGCTTCTTTTTAACATTGTTAATTATCAGTTTATTATTGATCGTGACAACTTGATGAAATTAAGATGAACAAAATAAGATGGTGCTGCTACCAGGGAATAGATGGCACTCGTCTCACTGCAGTCATACAGTGGTGGTTTTCTTTTCTACATTACTGAATGGGAGAAACATGTAAAATGGTTTAGTTTTGGTTATTCTTCTACTACCACGATCTGCAGTTATTTCTTTTGGTTTATCCTTAAAGTTGTTCAGCAGATTTTAACCAAATACTGGTATATGAAATGCGCTGTAGAGGCTTGTAGAGGACAGTTTAAAGGAATACCTTCACTTCATCGACTGTCTGAAGTGAAGGTGGTTTTATAACAACACCACACTTTTTCCTCCTTTGTTTCCGACAGACAAGACCCATAAATCCTATTCTCATAAAGGTCTTTGTCACTTAAACATAAAAGTACTGTATGTCGTTATGAGGCATTTGCTGAGAGGACTGGAGCTGGGGACAGTCTCGACACATTAGTGGGCCTATATTTACTTTAAACAGACAAGGCCATCATTGAGAAGACCGTCAATAAAGGATCTATTTTCAATCTATTTTTCAGTATCAAGTATTAACTGTGGAAGGAGGGAAATATTAGGGTTTTGAGCTGCTAAATGCTCCACTATTTTCACCAGCTAGTCGCTAACTGTGTCTGTGTACAGCGGGTAATGCAGCTTTTTTTACCTTTTTGGGTGGTCCAAGGGCTATTTTTAATGGTGTATGAGTTGTTGAGTTAGGTCTGAACTGCTCTGGCTGACTGTCGTGTCAAAAACGAAATCGAAACCCAAAACAAACATTCTCCAGAAAATACAGGCCTTTACAAAGAAACCAAATCACCAAACAAAACTACGATTAAACCAAATAAAATTGCCAAAAAACATTGGGGGTTGAAGAAAGTATCCCCATGGCGTCTTACACACTCCACGATTTCAGGTGATGCTGCGCGCTTGGTATAGCACCAAAAACTACCACTAGGTGCTGCCAAACTATTTACATTGGAATAATTGAAAACAATAGGAAATTATAAGAACTTGCTAGAAATGGCTCTTACAACGGGACTTTAGAGCTTTTTTGGGGCTGAAAACAGCTTCCTGCTGTTTCCAAAAATGACACTATGAGAGCGGTGAGAGTGAACCAAAACAGTAAAGTTGTGCCGGCTGGACAGCTAAACAATGAGCTGAGAGTCGCTGCAAAGCCTGGTAAGCGGAGCCGAAGCTGCAGATACGAGTATTGATTAGAGCTGCTTAAAAGTAATTATAATTTGTCAAATGTGGTGATGATTCATCCATTTCAAAGTGTTACACATGACTTCAGGATGGAGATTCCTCCCGTCTCAGCAGTTTTCAGCGTCCCTGCACCTTCACCTGACAATCACTGCTCTGAATAAAGGGCAGGCTACAGCACAAAGCGTCTGCTGCTGCTGCATTGACCCATACGTCCTTGCTCACTTCCGTCCCTCCCCGCCTGTCTCTGTCTCCACGCTAAGCCATAATTTCTGCACAGTGCTAGCTTGGATGTGCCCGCGGGCAAGTCTGGTCAATGTTCCCTCTCATACGACGCTCATCAGTGTGTTTCTGCAGCAAACCACCCCAGCCTGGCAATTCACTGACCTTTCTATCCTGTCTCTCCCCCCATCAGGCAAAATGGGTTCTCATTAATAGTTCATGGCTCCTTCTTTCACCCTGTTTGTTACATTGATTCACCTCCTTTTTCCTTTTCTTTTCCTGTTCTTCTCGTTTTCAGGTAGCTGCCCCGGCGCTGTGCACTCATTTTCACAGGAGCCTTTCTATTAACCCTGGGAGGAGTCTCTCTCAATCGCCCTTCCTCATTCTCTTTCATGCCATCCCTTTCTCTCTCTTTCTTTCTGTCTATCTCTCATTCAGTTGCTTTGTCTTTCTTTCCCTTTCTGTCACCCTCTCTCCCTACATACCATCTCTTTAATGGCCTCCTCACCCTACCTGCCACTTTTAGGATATTTCTTTCCAAGTTTCATTCTTTCTTTTTCTCTTTCTGGCAATATTTGAGCAGTCTGAAAGCAGGAAATAGACTAGTGGTAAAACAAAAAGCCTTTAGGGCTAGAGCTTTATGAGGCACAAAAAAAAGAAGGTAGAAAAAGGAAGAAGGGCAGAGAAAAAGAGAAGAAAAAACAAGTTCTGGGTTATTGTTTCTGTGTGTCAAGTGTAATGTGAAGGGTGTGGGGAGAAAATGGCTAACATGACAGAAAATCAATCAATTTCACCTTTAAATATGAATACTTAATGGAAACAAGATGTTGTGCTCATTGCTGAAATGAAAAATCAAAACTTTATTGTTGAGACAGTCTCCCCCTCGCCGATGCGAACATTTTAATATCTGTCTGTATCTCCGCAGACAAAAAACCAGGTGGGCTGTTTCGACTTAGAGTGAAATTGACTTGCAGCGAGGAATAATAGGGCAAGAGAGGAAGAGCTATTGGTTTTCTACTTTAGAATAGTGATAAAAGGACAATGTGCACAGATCCTGTGATGCTGAAATCGTAGTTTCCAGACAGGCCATTAATGTTCTCCAATATTTTTGACTCCGTAATGGCAGGGACATTATTAGACTGTTTGAATCTCTATGAAAAGATACTGTCTGTCAAAATACACTGAGACTTACAGTTAATGGATGTAAGCAGCAGAAGGGGTGAACTAACTTGTCTTTTTATGCTCTTATCATTTTGACATGTTTTCACAAAAAGGAAATTAAAGACCGGTAATTATAACCACACGATCTGTACCCGTGCTTCATCTTGTCATGTGAATTAATCAGCAGCAAAAACACTCATTTAGATCACAATCCCAATACGTAGCCATGACTCTATTGATGCCGAATAATCCATAAGTTTAGGTTTAGGAATCCACTTTCCAATCAGTCATTTCTGTTTCTGGCCTTCTGAAAAGAGCAGGATTGGATCTTGAGGATGTTGGGCACTAGTCCAGCACACTTGTTTGGCTGCCCTCTGCACCAATTCTTTAACCTTAATTTAGAAGAAGAGGTTTTTGCTGATCAAGCATCCTTTTTCAGCTTCGCCCTGCTTTTACATCAATTCCTTCCCACCTGGGACAGTAATTTGACCAAAGTCTTGTAGTGTTGGCAATGTAGCAGCTGTACCGGAATTATTCAGCATTAGGTGCCTTGCTCAAGGGCACCCCAATGGCAAGGATGGGGCATAGACCTACAAGGAGGTACAGGTGACAGTAAGGATTTTACTTGGCGCTTCCTTAAAATTTTCCTTAATCTCCAGAGTAACTTAGAAGACAGATGCACCAACAGCTTGAGCTGATTATTTGGTGCTGAAATATAACTAAAAGACATTTTTCCCCCAGTGAGAATTGGTAAGGAGGTAAGTATAAGTGTAACAAAAAAGGCTTTAGTCTAGTCTTTGTGTCTTGTACACACAAAATATCCCCACAGTACAATACTTCACTAACTGCGATCAGTGGAGGAAAAAACACTAGAAGGGGTCTCTCCGACGCTCCTTAATTTACAGTTTTGGATCTAATGAAAATGTCAACATCTCTTTTTTGGTTGGTTCTGTTTTATAGCAAGTCGTTATAGTCTTCTAGCTCGGTGATCTCTTTTGGGGGGGGGGGGGGGGGTCCAGAGGCAGAGCTGTGAAACTACAAACTGCTACTAACTTTCAGCCCAGTGCTTTATGTAAAATGTGCATTCAGCTGGTGATTATCAAAGTTCAACAGTAAGTACTCTCATATGTATGCTGCAATTAAAAATGATGCATTTTCACAGATAATGTAAGGGCTTTACCTGCTTTGGGCTGCAATTGAGACTATGTACAAAGTCCTCAGGGCCAGTAAGAACAGTTTTGTCATCTCCTGCTATAAATCTATGTGAACAGTTGGAGTTTTGTGGACTTGGGGCACATTATTTTCACATTTGTTAGGTGAAACAATTGTTACACCAAGATGAATCAGTTCCAGATTCAGTTCCCAGCAGCTTTTACCTTCAGTCTGGTCATGCTTTCTATGAAAACAATTAGCAGCAACTGTGAATGTTGATAGCTGGTTTTTTTTGCATGTTGTACAGCTTCAGTTTTTATTAACAACCCATGCACAACCCAGTAGCAAACCTTATTATAGGCTGTAAATTAAATTATTATTAAGTGCCTGTGCTTGAATCCAATACTAATGTTCAACATGTCCTATATACCTGTCAGATAAATGGGATAGGACAATTAACATGTACTGACCTGATTTTTCATGAATGTTCAGTACCTCATTAAGGAACAATAGCAGAAAGCATCTGGTTGGTACCTGTCTGTAGCACCTTTCAGGTAGCTTAGATAAGTGAAGAAGAAATGGTAATGGTAATAATCAACAAGTAATGTTTAATCACGTCATATATAAACCAGAGAATACACTAAAATGTTGCTTTCTCATCACTGCAGACTGCTATTTGAACATGATGGATGGACGGGGAGAGGATTTTTAATGAAACTGGTCACTCATTTTGGGAAATCATCAAACTGGCTGGCACACTTTCACCTCCTCATCTGTACTTTTCATCTCTTGCTAGAACAGAGTAATCACTCCACCATGTCTCCTTATTTGTTTTAGGTTGCTTTTTATTGCTGTAAAAGCTGTTGCACATACACAATAATGTACAGGAAAACCCCTCCAGGACCTCACATTTAGATCATAAAGTGAAGACACAGCATTATCTTTGGGGGTAGGCCGATCAAACAAGCTCTTTTCAAACTTCTGGTTTTCTGTAGCTCAATTTTGCCTTAAATATTCTACTAAAATGTCTTTTTGCCCTGTGGTTAGAGTGTCCGGTCAGTCAGCTAATGAGGCACTGACAGAACAGTTGAATAGGGAGGAATTATGGAATACAAGTATTGTTTGGTCGTACAACGGCTTTCACAGTAATGTTATTTAAGTGCTATTGAAGCATGAAGATGGCACTCTCACTGCTTCACCAACTTTTTGATGTGATGAAATTTCATCATTTGAACATGCCATTTTGATCTGCCCTTCAGAATGATGGAAAACTAATGAGATTCAGTATTTCATTTTTCATTTCATTTTGGGGGGGTTGAATCTGGCTTGTTAACAACTCCTTGATATATGATGATACATAAAGGCTGGAGGGAAGGCTAGATGGGTGTGGAGCTAAATAACATTTGATGAAAAGGCGATCAGACAGGTTAGCCAAACGTCTTTAGAAGACAAAACAAAGGCGAACAGTGAATGCATTACCCAAACTGTCGGTTGTAAACATCTATCACAAATTTGACCTACTGTACTTGACGTACTTGTGCGCAAACACAGTTTTCCTGTGCAATGAGGCTTTATTACCGTTGTTAGAGTGCGCCCACACCTCCAAATAAAGTGGTTGAGACAAACTGGCTTAACTGATGGCTTGTTTACAATCTGTTTGTTTGGCCGCACAAGTTGTTTTGTCCTGTCGGAAATCGTTTTAAGGCTGCCACATTCTTCAGATGTTTTGGTGAGTACAATCTCATCATAACCAATAGAAATGATGGACAAAACTATGCAAATAGGACCCAAGTTGTATCCCTTGAGCGTCTTGCTCAAAAGAGAGTCTCTAAAAAAGTACAACTACTTTCTCTTCCCAGACATCTTTGGGAAAGGGTGTGAAGATTACAGGGACACATTAGATATGTTGTGATATTCTATACACACCGTGATTACTGTCTGGCATCTCAGCAGGCACCTCTGTCAGGCAGAGATGGGAGGAAGACTACAATATGAGTAGCTACTGGGGGGAATAGGATGATAAGGACACAATGTGATCACACATGTTAGAGGCTGCAGCCGCTGAATGAGCAGCAATAATGGAAAACAAATGGATCCGAGAACAAATGCACATGCGAACTTACAGTATAAGTATTTGGCCTGGCATGCACACAGAGACAGGCAGACACATTGACAGGCGCACCCACACACTATACCGAGCTGCTCAAGGACCCAGTCAACCCCCTGAGGATCGCCCAGACCGACCTAAATTCAACCAATCCCTCAATTGCCACCTCCGTTATCACCCAATCAATAAACTTGGGCCCTCGTTCAATTTGACAAGCATCTACATGGGGAGAAAGGCAATCGCTTAGCACCGGCAGGTATATGATATTGACCGGGTGGAGATAAGGCTTAGCCTATTCAATCATGCAGGGGAGATTGGGCCAGTGAGGTTTAGGGCTGGAGCCAATCCAGAGTGTCTGCACAGCCACTCAAGCAAAAGGCTGCAATAATGAAGAGTGCGGAGGAGCTGAGGAGCAAACAAACAAATTTGTCCTTCCTATTATGGAGGAACGTGTGATGGAGAGCCAGAATGAGTGCCTGAGTGTGTGTGTGTGTGTGTGTGAGTTAGAGAGACAGTGAAGGACAGGAGAATGGCATGCATATTTTGTAGATGTGTTTAGGTGTGTGTGGATTCTTAACTCAGGGATTTTTTGTCTGTTTCAGACGTGGTTACATTAACTGGCAGGTCTGTGACAGGATGCAAACTCAAGTCCTCTAGTCCACACACTTGGCGGGGAGTTAGATCTAAAACTGCCCTGCGTTAATAAAATGCAGGGGGCTGTGTTGGTGGGGATGTGTTGTTTAAGGTAGCGGTGAGACAATAAAATTAAATCCAGGAAGTCCATTTGGAGTAACAGATTAATGCGTTCAAAGGTTTATCAGACGCAAAGTCTGGTGCAGAGCCCTCCAATATGAACATGATTCCTTTGGATACTCAGCTCGGAGAAGTCAGAGAGCACGAAGACAGGTGCCGACATCCTCGTGACCGTGCTACATCTGTTCTTCATATTGTGGTCTCTTCAAGGTTATCTGAATCTGACAGCAGTCTCTTGTTTTTGTTTGTTAGACACTTAAACTTGAAGCTTTACTTACAATCTGCTACAAGTGCTAACAGGAAGCTGGAGTCAAAGGCACAATACCTGATCCAACTGTAAACAAAAGGTTCAGCCGCTGAAATAATTCAATATTGGAACCCGCTGTTGCTCCACATTGTCTGTCTTTAAATACACACATTAGCACTACAAAGCAGTTAAATGTAATTTATTCAAGAAGTAATAAAAAGGCAGTCTTATTCTATTACAATCAGCATTGAACAAAAGGCTTATTTTTAATACATGTCAAATTCTTCAGTAAGTTTAATTGCTCAAAAATTACAACTGGGTTATTCACTGGTGGCTGTATTTATGAATTGGCATGACCTGAAGCTCTGAGCCCTTTCAGTGGAGATCTCACGGTCAGTTGTGTCTTGCCAGACGAACATGAACAGCAGCAAACAGGGCTGAGCACATCTGTAGCTGGCACTCTGCCATTAAAAGTGAGCTTTCTTACAGCCTGTCAGGTACTACTACACGCAAGTCAATTGTACGGGCACGTGAGAAAATACACAGCCAATGTGGTCAGAGTGCTAAAAAAACAGGATTTCATTCATCAAGTTGTTGATTCATAGCATTTAGCAGTCTAATGACCTTAAAGACAGTAAAAAAAAATATTAAGGTGTTAGATGATGACAGTAAACATATCTACCAAAGTAATGAAATGAGAGAGAAGGTGTTTTTTTTTCTCCAAAATCTAAATATAGTGTGAGTCAAATGAGGCTCTAAGAACAGGAAAGAGACATCCTTCAGTCTTCTGCATCTGCAAATGTGAAGATTTTCTGTAACTCTCAATAAAATAACTATTTTTCATAGCTCATTATACACTTAAAATTAAAGTGTTTTTTAAAGTGTAAAAATTCTGGCTGGCAATTTCAATGAGACAACGTTGGCCTATTCAATCTTTGTTATGCATTGCTGTCTGCCTGGGTGTTTTTAATGATGTTATTTTATTTTTGTTTACAATGGTAACCCTTGATTTAAAGCAGTCTTTTAAAGTGCTTTTATGAAGACTATGAATCTAGCAGGCTGTAATTTTGTTACCCAATGACAATGCTAACATGCTGATGTTTAGCAGGTATAATGTTTGCTATGTTCACCATTTTCGTCAGCATTTATGAATTAGAACAGCTGAGTCTGATGAGAATGTCATTAGTTTTGCAGTTATTTAGTCATAAACCAAAGTTAAGGGAACACAAAAGTTTTATAGTTCATCGTGAGGGGAACATGAATGTCCAATGTTATGGCAATCCATCTAATAGTTGTTGTCTAATAGTCATGGTGGCGCTAGAGGAAAAATCATGCATGGAAATCTATCCAATGGTTGTAGAGATTTTACAGCCTATAAATATTAAAATACTTACGCTTTAATCATACAGTCATGGTTCTTGCACTCATTTGGAACCTGAAGCTTCTGTAGCCAGTGAGGTGCTAAACTGTAAATGTCTTTCATATTGTAATTATGTTATTATCCAGCATATAGAGTCCACACACACACACACACACACACACACACACACACTGCTGTCCTCTTGTAGATATGTGCACATCAGCCCCCTCCCGTTTCCTCTTCCTGTCTCATTTGCTGTATCACTTTCATTTCCTCTCGCTCTTTCTCCCTCTCTATGTGTGTGTCCCTCTCTCTCTCTCTATCTCTGTCTTATCTTGTTGATTTCTGACAGCAGAACATGGCCCACCATCGTCCCAGCAGGGCCCAATCAATACTAAGTTAATGAGTCACTTTGAAGGTGAAGGAGGATTTGGTGTGTGTGTGTGTGTGTGTGTGTGTGTGTGGTGAACATTCAGGCTGCTTCAACAACACGGTGTACAGTTATGAATTTTATGATCTGGTACACATTAAGAGGACGCTGGGGAAAAAGGGTCTGATGTTGTGGGTTGTATTTACTGGTCCCTAAACTGTACAGGTAGCCAAAATGTCAGCGAGGTCAGGGGGATTTAAGATTTTTTCCAATGTTATTGATTTTACTTCCAGGACCTTATTTGTCAAAGCACTATTTAATCGAAGGGTTCCTTTTAAAAAATGTGTGTCTGTAACCGGCCCTGGACCCAGTCTGAATCAAACAACCAATCAGGGTTAGCTGGCACTAGCCAATCACAGCGACTCTGTACAAACAGGGTTCTACACGTTCCTCCCTTCCTCTCTGCTGGGCTCGGCTGCTCTAACAGCGCTTGGCACTGTTGTTTCTTACCTCTGAGTCAGACATGAGCCGAGTAGAACAGATACTTTGCTGGTTAGTTACAATGATTGACAACCTTGAAGTTCCACTTCAAGCACAGCAAAATGCATGCATGTTTGGTGTGTCATTTTGTTGAAGGGTGTTAGTGGAGCGATACGAGGCAGCAGACAGAGAGGCGGACGGTTTAGACCCCTCCAAGCACTTAATACGACTACTGCACTAAATTTGTTGTGTTTCTGTCTCCTGATTTTTAACAGCAGGTCTTGAAGCTCCACAGTGTCAAATGTCATTTTTGTGAAGGAAACTTGCAACACACAAATGCAGAACCTTATTTTTATCCTTATATGGCAATTTGGGGATGTACAGGTGGCATTAATCAGATTGAAACGTGCAATTTGGAAACACTTGTTTGAGCAAGCCTCACTGAAAATTGAGAGTGTGTGTGTGTGTGTAGGTGTTTACATTTGTGTTTTTCCATCTTCATCACTGAGAAGCTCTGTTTTAAGAACTTAAGGTTTAAGGTACTTCCAAATAATAACTGCACGACATTTACATAAGCAATAGAAGTGTCATATTAGGAGTCACTTTTCAAACATCTTGTCTCTGAATAGAAACACTCTGTTGATCTCCTTGTTGGAGCTTTTCACTGAAGTCCTCGAGTTTTGAAAGCATACTTTTTAGAACAGATTTGTTGTGGGACCGCAGCCACGAACACAGCTGCTGAACTGCTTTCCCTTCGCAGAGTTTGACTCCTGACAAGCAAACTGGAACAGAGCCAAAGGTTCAGTGAGGGCCATTTCTTTAAATAAGACTGTGACACAGCTGAGTGGATAGTTAGATAATGATCTGGGCTTCAGCCAAGCTCATTGTAGAATTAACTGGATGTGTGTAGATGAAACCAGGTGAGGCGTATGGACCTCCACAGGTAATTAATCTCTTCCTGATGCCTGCAGATTGGATTTCCGAAAGCACATGTGTTATCAAAGGATGTATACAGACCACATCCTCACATCTTTAGGTCTCATTAAAGTCAGATAATGGACAAGAAAAAATATTAAAATATTAAAAAATAACAACAGGGAGACTTTCCTAAACTCATTGTTGAGTTATCATGTACTCTTAAGTGACCACCAGTGGGATGGCCATTAATCCTCATAGCAGAAATGAACTTTCATTTTTAAATATCAGTTTTTATTAGTCCGCTCATGTGTCTTCAGAGAGCAGGAGAGACTCTGTGTCCTTATATGCATTATGAATGAGAAGGAGCCCTGTTATACTGTATGGCTGAGATAGAGGTCATACAGGAGTGGTCTGAAGTGCAGACTCAGGAAAACAAGCTGTCTTCAAGACCTTTCAGTCACTATAAAAAGAACCCCCCGACTTCATGATGAATGTCTTTCTTAATGGACCATCTGTAGCTTTCTTTTGTCAACGGCAGGTCTTCCCGTTTCTTCCTTCATGCTTTACCCCTTTTTTAAGTCACTAGATAAAACATAGGAAAGATGTTTCAATAGTACTTTTGTTATTAAATAATGACCACTTTCCCTTCATCTGCTTTGACTCAGTCAAGACGAAGCCAGATTCACGCACCTTAAAGCCCAAATTTAACCCCAAATCGGTCGCCCCCCTGCAAACTTTAGAACCAGGGTGAATTTCTGCCAGATCAGCTGTCGTTTGACATGCACCTCAATTCCGATTCTGATGAATCACCTGAACAATCAACGATCTGGCTGTCGGACAATCGGTTGGATTTATGGCATGTCCAAAATTTTGCACTATGAGCAGTTCCATGGTCCAATTTCTCACATGACTGCTGTCAAAACGGTAATGAGCGTGTTTTAATATTGTTGGAACAGTATTTAACATGTTGTGTACTGTTTGAAGAAACTTTATTGTCATCCATTGTCAATGGACAAAACCCACCTCATAGCATAATAGATTGATCCATACAGTGTGAGCATAGAAGTCACAGGTTCTGGCTGTGCAGAAAGGCCCATTGAAATGTGTAGTGTGAGTTAACACAACATACAAGATTAATATATCACATTAGCCTTAAATGCAACGACACTGGCTGCGCTCTCATGTCTGCGTTGCTCTTTGACATGAGACATGTAGCCCATTAGTGAATGTACTATAGACCTTTTCAGAGCAGACATTTTGACTGTAGGAAAATCACTACCACCTCTAAATACATCACACTTTCAGTTTTTTCAGGTTATGAACTCATTTTACTTTTCTTACTGCAGTAATTGCGTTGATACCTGTGTATTATTTTCCCAGTAAAAACATATATGTATGTTGTGTCATGAGAATAGAAAAAAAGTATTTTATGGAGACAATTACAGTATTTAAATAAGCACACTAACAGTAATTATTAACACTAACAGGCACTTAAATAAATCGAACTATCAACCAAACTCCTCGTGCAGCAGGAATAGTATCCACAGGCTACGAGCAGCCGGTGTGCCGTGTTTCACTGAACGAATCTGGCAAGCCCCCGAGAGGAAACTTTGGTGTTCGTCTGAATTCGTGTAGCAGTTTGGCATGAACAGGAAGTGTTGAGGGCGCCGAATATGTACAGGAGCTGTATCATCAGTAGGTGAGTCAAGTCAATCAAGTGAGAAAATCAGGGCTTGTGTAGCTACAGCAAGCCCAGAGGGAAAAACATGTCAGTCACCATTTGCACTGCTGAAATTAAGCTACACTTTGTTACAGTACTTGATTGACTTCTATCACGATCGCTGGCAGTCCGCTTACAAAAGCCAAGTAGGCAGGAGATGGTGACACCCAGAGTGCGAGGCTGTGGCTATTTCCTGGAAGCAGTAGGTACCAGTGCAGATCAAGTCAAAATTGTATTCGTAGAAAACATTTGTTCCTTCATTTTTCAGTAACAGTGACATTCACCTTTCATGCTTTGGATTTTTTTTGGAATTTCTATCTGCAGTACATCTACTGTATAAAACTCACTCAAACTCATTGCTGAGCTACACATTTCCTGGTTTAACCTGATTTTATCACCAGTAATTATAAAAATGCACAGCTGTGACATTAATCAAACTGTGTTATCTATGACTTAAACATAGTCACCCGAAACAAGGAGTCTAAATGAGTGGCCATCAAGGGTTGCTTGCTTCCACATTACTTAAATTACCACGAACAGCTTGCGCTGGTCTCAGATAATTACTGTTATCAATAACTCACGTCTCACGCTATTTTGCCTCATTTCCTGTGACTCTGCGCTGTTAAGCAGTCAACAATCTGTCAGTCACAGCATGGACATACAGAGAGACTTAATTACATTGCTGGAAGCTTTTGTCGGAGCAGCATGATTGGATGAGATGGGTACCCTTGAGTTTTAGGTATCAAACATGAGGTGCATTTTATAATCTCAAATCTTTAAAAGACAATATGTTTCCTTTGTCCTGCAAATTCTTGTTTTGACATGTGAATTGAAACTTTTTCTGCTGCAAATCAGTAGAATTTGTGCTGCTCATTGACTCACTTTGTCCTGGCTAATATGTTTGCTCATCACAAAATACAATGAAGTGCTTCCTTTATTCCACCCACAAGTGTTTGGTTGTGCTTTCTGTCTTAATGTGCATACTCTCACATACATGTAAACAAGACAGCAACCGGTCTGTGAATTATTTTACCCCCCTCTAACTCATGGGGATGAAGTGAGATTGCAATCTTAATCTCTTTGATATGTCACACCTCCACAGACTCCTGTTCATGCCTCCGCTCCGGTCCAGCCCCCAGGATTGACTGACAGATAATAGGAAGAACAGACTGAGGCGATTTAACCTCTGCACATGTAGCCCAGGAATTCTTGTTTGCATTAAAGTGCATCACCCCCATGTTAGGAATTTGACTGGAGTGTACCATGAGGACAAAGGCTTCACAGGGAGACATATGGGTGGGTCATTCCTGAAGGTTTCATCACCATGTGTTCTGGCTGTGTCAAACCAAGTGAAGAAGAAACAATAAAGAGACCAGACTTTGACCAAACAACCTTTACTCAAGGTCCACTTACTAGCTTTGCCAGAGTTTTCAACAGCATCTACTTATCTTCGTACAAACGCTTTAAAATGACATGCAATTTTACTTTAGCGTAACCATTGCAGGAAATATGAACTGTGCACCAAACTGCCTTAATTTTTCACTTGGTTAGTATTGAATTATCTATGTGTGCAAACTAAACTATAGTTAAAGTTCAACATTTAATTGTTTTCTTGCAGAGTTTGATAAAGAGACAGCTCACAAATTATCACATTTTGTCTGTTTAATCCATACAAAAAACCAAGTGTAAAATAGAGTTGTGTTGTTATGGGCTGGATTATTTCTTTGCCGGACGCAGTGACGTCCTGTTGTCTCCACTGGTTGCCTGGCAACCTCATAGTGGCGACAAGACTCCAGGAGTTTCCAAGATATGTCATTAGAGGTATACTTGACAATACTTAATAATATTCAAATATAATCATGACTGGAAATACATTTAGTGTTTCTATCGCTGCATGGTTAATAATGATAAACTGCTGGTGAGACAAGTCTGACAAGGTTTTGATATCAGACTAGCGGCTCTCGCAATTTTAAAATTGCACTCTTTCAAATCACAATTTTGATATAAAAAGCTATTAATCATTTAGCCCTACTGAGGGTTTTGCAGATTAGTTGAATATATATATGTTTCTGGTATTCCGTATTTTAAATTGCAAAAATAAAATAGTGTCTTGAATGTAATGTGGACATCATGTTGCAGATTGAATACTCATACATCAATAAATCATTTAGAGGTGTTAAAAATAAAATGTCTAATTAAAAAGGCTACTGGTTTGGGCAGTAATGTGGCAGCAAAATCTGTTTTCAGGAATAAAAGAGAACATGGCCACTGTGTGAAAATGTTGGGCGCACATGAATGCACAAACACACACAGACATGGGCCGAGGTACAAAAGAGACTCCCTCCAGACACACAAACAATTACTGTCTGTCGCTGAGTGTATGTACTGTAGGGCCTGACTCTACAGTATCTACATGATTCATGAAGTGTTTCATTCCACTTGGACTAAGATGAAGGTGTGACCCAGTTTTTTTTTCCCTTGCAGAGTCTGTCCACTGTTTTGTTCTCTTTCCATGAAACTTTTGTGTCACATACAATCAGCAGTTGTCCAGAGAGGGGAAGAGTGGAGTAAGGGGAACATTTTTCTCTAAAATAACTAATTTCTGCTGGATTGATAAAGTCAACAGGATAAATATATATTTTTTTTTTTTACAAATCTCCCAAACCAAAATATTCATAATTCAGTTTTTTGTCAAAAGCAAATAAATCTATATTTTTGAATAAAAGCAGGATACATTTTTCAGTAAAGATGTGAAAGTAAAGTTAAACTTCCCTACTCATGGTAGGCTGCTATACTTTGGATTAAAGTGTCCAGAATGATTATATCTTGGTTGTTGTGTAGAGAAGTAGTAGGCCTGCCTGTGGCTATAGGAAACTTCCAATAAAAAAGGTCAAAGTATAGATGAGAAAATTGAAAATATGAAATATTAAGAGGGCATGGGGCTGTTTGTCAGGGTTACTCATTGACCATGAAATTGTGTGAGGAGGTGGGCACAGCTCAGGACCTAAGTATATAGGGAAATAAAATCAGTTTTTCTTGGGTAGAAAGTGAAAACTTTCATCCCTGCTGCAGGCTTGTGTTAAATAAAGTCTGCTGAAATCAAATAGATGATGCAGCTGATCATTTTGTTAGTATTGATCAATCTTATCAGTTCAACATGCTATCTTTTAGCATGCTAATCCAAATTCTGACTATATTTATTTTCATTGGGACTGTTTTGGTTGAGAGCGCAAGAAAAGTAGTTATGAGAAAATGGACGTGTGGCATGAGAGTGTGTGAAAAGTGTCAGTTGTGTGAGTCCTGCTTAATGTAGACCAACCCCATAGGAGGTTTTACTCCTACTGGTGTGGAAGTATGTTTATTGTATATGTTTAATGTTGTTTTTGTACTAATGTTATCTGGTTTTGGTGCAGTGTACACATTTAAATGTCATTGTGTGCTGAATGTTTTAAGTGAAGTCTTATGAGTGTTATGAATGTTTACAGCCCAGACTTTAGGAACAGTGTTGCTGACTACTGCTACTATTATATTTTGCACACCTGTACACAACCCCTGTAGTTAAATGTGTTGCACCTGTCTGAACTTAGTGTTTCCCCCTGAGCCTGTAACAGGCAGAATGATTATACTGAGTGTGCAATCTTTGGAATTCATGTTCTGAAAGCAAATTGTTGGTCCTGTGCTGTCCTAGCAAAGACATACTGAATGAAGTGGTCACTGAATGAACTGTACTTCATGAAGAGCACATCTTTGGACAAAAGACAGTGTGCTTCTGTCTGTCTGCCTGCTTTGTCCCCGTCAGCCTGCTTGAGCTGGTGCTGAAAGACTTATAATCATGGATATTACAGGCCAACCAGCAGTCACTGACAAGCGTTCCACTGTGTGCTTGCCATGCAGCTTTTCCACCAAGAAAGAGAGACAAAATGTTCCCTGTGCATCATCTTTTTGTGTGTGTGTGTGTGTGTGTGTGTGGTTTGTTTCCCGCTGTAGGAAAATAGCAGAAGGATTTCAGAGAGTAAACATTTTTGCTGTGTCTCATAAGAAAAGCAAATGAAAGACAATGCGTGCGGAAAGAAAACAGCATCACAGACGTGTGTCTGCATTATAAATTATAGATTATGGGCAGATTTTTGATGTGCCGGCAGAAAGTAGGCAGGTTGGATTTTAATCCAATGCATTATACCTAGAATGCATATTTTTTATTTTGCTGTTATTACCAGTTAATAACACTTAAAAGCATGCTCAGGCTGCACCGTGTTAACTGTGTCAAAACCTCTGCTGGTCAGTTTGGTGATAAAGAAATAACTTTAATTTGGATTCACTGTGGAGGGTCTTATTTTCATTTAGATTAAGGAAGACATCAGCGATTTTCTTTAATTCCCATTCTGTTGCTCAGAGACGCAGCCACAGCATGCATAAATAAATCATCCCTTATAGTCTTAACCATGTTTTTGTCCTATACACCATGCATAATACATAATGATCATTTATACATAATTAATCTATAAATTAATACATTTTTTGTTCAACAGAAATCCTGCTTAAGAATTAAAATGTTCCACACATTCAGGTTTGAAGATCAGAGAACATTGTTTTTCTATGGTACAGAGAATCTAAGTTCAACTGCATCTCACCATCTTCATTCATAGAATGGAGCTGACTCAGGTGGCGTAACCTACATGTGGACTTGGTTATGTGTTAAAAAGTGGTCATATGGGGAGGGTGAGGTTGCAACTACGTCAGTTCAAGGAGGGGGGTGGAGAGGTGGATGGCAAGTCAACATCTTTTAGTCTGGTGTTCACAGACAGCTATTGTTGTCTGCTTCCAGTGAACTCATAATTACAATAAATACAATAAAACACATTAAGTATTTTAAAAATTCCACTCAGTCTCCTATTTTCCACCAAATTAATCTGCTGAATTTTTCCAGTAATTGTTAATGATTATACTCCTTGTGTGTCTACAGACTTAGATCTTAGACTAACTCCAATCAGTCTGGAGTCGGCATATAGCGCCCAAGCTCCATGTTATCCAACACACATCACATAGTAAAGCTATAATAAAACAACTCAAAAATGTATACATTTAACAAATAATACAAAAATAACGTGCCACTAATAAAGAATAGACAATAAAACATAAAATAAATTTATAGGCGGCTGAGGGCTCAAGCGAGAAGATTGCAGTGGTTTATCTTTCTCCTGTGTCAGCGTACAGTGTGTTACTCTGCCATTCGGTCCACAGTTAACTAGCCTGCTTTAGATCGGAGGTATTTTTAGTGCAGTATCATAACTGATCACTGGGGGTGACCAAAGACAACTATAAATGAACTGAAGGTGGAACACCAAAACTAGCTAACATGAACTGAGTGAGTTTATAGCAAACCTCTCTTCAGTTGTGAGCTTGAATTGCAAAAGTAATAAATTTGACTACTCGACCTAAATGAACAATTCAAGGGGACAATTTCAGTTCCTGTAACAGGGCTGCTCTATTGACTGAATGAAAATTTAACTGACCCCAGTTCTGCAAAACAGATTGAAGAGAGACTGCTGAGCAGCCGGAGAGCCTGGCGCTGCTGAATCTTCACTTGGCGTCACTGAGGAAGAGGGGCATGCACCACTTGACTCACTTTCCCTCTCATTCTCGCCTCATCTTGCTGTCTCTTTTTTCCTCTTTTCTGTTTCTCTTCCTATCCACATTTCTCTTATCCCCTTGCTTGTTTTCTTCCACTCATTCCTTTCTTAATTCTCTCATTATCTTCACCTCTCTACCTCCCATCAGGCCTCATGCTGGGCTTTGCTGTGGAGGTAAAGTGTTGGGTCCCATCTGGGCTAGATTTAGCTAACATCTGTTAGCTTACTCTCCTCCCTGTCTCTCCCACTGTCACTATAGCTGGCCATTATATCACATAACAGAAATTCCAGTGCCATTAGACGCCCGCTGCTAAGCTCTTTGAGCTTCCCCCACATACTCTCAGTCTTTATCTGTTGTTAGTGTTTTCCTCATTCTCTGACTGTATTTTATCATCTCAGTTTTCTATTTTCTCCCCTCTTATAGTTCATGTTTCTTTCGACATGTTCTTCCTCCGATAATATAAACAGTCCCAGCGTTGCAGCTTGTCTTCTCACCAGCTTGCTGCCACATTTTTTTTTCATTTAATTGTAATTGCCTCTCTCTCACACACACGTACACTCTCATGCTGATTAGTCTCATGACCTTGATGCTGCAGAAACAGTTATTGAGTCAGCGTCATGTTAATTATGTGTTCACAATATTCCCTGGTGTTAGCTCTGAGCTTTACCTCCATATCCTCTATAAGAGGGATGGTGCTGTATTCATGAACAGTATCATATACTTATAACTCATCTATATATAAGCTATATCTATATCTATATATAAGCACCATGCATACTATATTTCATGAAAAGCAGTACAGTATACAAATACTCCATACTAAATGATAAAGTAGGTTGTTTGTCGTTGCCTTCCAAAATGACCCTGATTAGCATTTTCTGAACTGGCGTGGCGTAAAAGAAATCAACGTTGACAGTTGGTAGGAGGCAGGATGTCTCTTGCCAAAGTCAAATGTTTTGCTGAACGAGTCATCCACACTGTCCTCTTCCTTACAACGTTTTGCAGCACTATATAAACCCCCCACCCCCCACCCCACCCCACCCACTACTTCCAGCTTTGCTCCTGCCGGACAAAGTTATTATCTGCACAGCCACAAGAGGTCCTTGACTCTCCTTGAAGCATAAATATAGGTCATTCACCAGAAAGCCCAAAAAATAAAGAATACAAAGAGTGGGGTGTTGGGGAGGGGTACATAACCATTCATGTTTCAGACTACACAGGGTCTATCTCCATTGCAGTTGGTAAAAACACCACAGGGATCACAAAGGACAACATATGTATCATACGTAATATATCAGCTCCTGGTGGTTCTTGATTAATGATTTAATATTTTCAGCAGGGGCGGTTTTAGAAGCCTTTCGAGTCTCTTTGTGGTCGTTTTGTGTCCTTTTTTTAGTTGTTTTGCTTCTCTATTTAGTCGTTTTATGTCTTGTTTTGTGTCCCTTTGTATTTGTTTTTATTGTCTTTCCAAGAAGAAATGTTAACAGTCACTTCATACAGACACTCTGGTCCAGGACCCATGGCCCTGGACCTGGTAGGCCTGTTCAGTGATCCATCCATGATACTAACAAGCCAACTACCTATCACCTTCTGACTCTGGTGGGGGAGGAGGGGTACCAGGGGTGGCCAATCAGATTCCAGGGGGTGGGGGGCATCCTCAGTAAGAGACAATACTTTATAGCTTGATTTATTGCACACAAAACCATAGAAAACGGATTCTGCTCTTCCTACTCCCCAGTCCGGCATGTTGTGCATGCTTCACATGTGTGACATTCCACACAAACACACATCCTTTCCCTTCAAAACAACAAGGAACAGACTGGAGCATTAATCAGACACTTGCTGCAGATAAATGCTCCTCCCGTTCCAGCCTCTTTTCTTTGGAAAAGATTAGAGAGCAGAGCCCCGGGGCTGAGGATGGAGAAACAGTTCTGTTTACATTTTGACGTTCCGGTAGCCACAGCTTGCATTTCTATACAGATATACTTCACTAGATATACCATATCCAATGTAAAAAGGGATTAGATTAGGCTGTCTGTGTATGCACAGCCAGAACCATAACAATGCTATTAGGGCATGGAAAGCTGAAGAACTAGCATGGCATTGCATGTTGGGTGAGATGATATGTGTGTCTGTTTATGTTTATGTGTTTGACAGGGAGGGGGGCTTTGCTGAGGCACCAACCACCGTTTATATTGTGAGAAAGTTTACTGTATGTATGTAGTTATTAAAGTTATTAAAATTCCACTTATTTACCCATTAATAATGATGTCATTAAGATATTTTTAATGGATAATTAATGTATAAAATAACTGATTGTAATAGATTTAGGAATTTGTTGTGGGTTTTCTTTGTGGTTTAATAGCTTTTTAAGGGATAAAAACTCCAAATAACATGTAAGCCATCCCTTAGTTAAAGGGCCCTAATTCTTCATTGAAGGGAAAATTCAGGGATGACTTTTTACCCTTTAAACCGTGGAGATAATCCTTAAAAGAAACTTATATAATATACATATATCATAACCCATTAATGTATCCATTAATTAACCCCAAATATGGGGTTAACCCCTGAATTTGCACCTTAATTGAAAGAATTTGGTCCTTTTTTAAATAATTAGCTGTAATTTTATTTTGTAAATGTTATTTATTTATTTATTTTTATCAAGAACCCCTTAATATATTATAATCCATTATGGATTTATCAATTAATTCAGACCAAATCTGGGGTAAACCTATAAACAAATCCCACCTTTAAAAACACTTTAAATTAGTGTGTACATTAAGGGAAAAGTTGTACATCCCTTAAAACCTTTCCGAATGTTTTAAAGGGGTTAGTTTTTGCTTTTGCAAACGAGTGGACAAAATATGACTTTGGTGTTTGGTGTGTTTTCAAGGATAAATTGAATATTAATTAAGGGTATTTTAAGCCATTTCATAGTGAAGTGCAGGTTTATCTGTGTGTTTGAGAGCATTCACACATGCTTGTGGGCTGTTTGACCACCATGAACACACAGGCTACAGGGAAGTAGCTGCCCCCTCTGGGAGGATTCCTGCTGTTCATATTATCTCCATGGCTGGTTGCGCTGCAGAAAGGCTAAAAGTCAGTGTGCTGCTCCGCAATTTACAATATTATATCAGTGGGGTTTTTCTATTAAGCAGTTAACAACTCATCCTTGTTAATACCCTGTAGAGTGTGGTGTGTTTGTGAACAATTACCATTCCCCGTGTTACAAAAACACACTGCATGTGGGCTAAGCTATTACCAAATTAAAGTTCAACCATACACAGTACCTGGCTAAAATTAAGGTCTCCACTCTTTGTATATTATATAATTAATATATGAGGCAAGGATTTGCAGTAGCATATGACTACATGTAATGGGTGAGGGGTTGCTTGTAACTCTGCAGCTTTATTGAGCTTTTTATCCTCTTTTAAATATTAGTTTTTGGTTGTGCGGCACATCGACTGTTTGTTTCAGTGTCACTTAGCAGGCAGCTGTTTTCAGCGCTAAGGTTTTGATAAATCCTACCTGCCCAGCACCAAACGGCAAAATTAGCAACAAGCTAGTGAAGAAAGTGGAGAAATTAGCAGCTAAAGAGACATTTTTTCTCAGGAGTTGGTGCAGACCAAAACTGAGCAACAGGAGAGTGCTGTATGTCTAAATAGCTAATTGTCTGGTAACACTATAGTGTTGTCAGGGCTGTGTGTGTCTCTCAGGTTGTTTTGGAATCAATGAAGTCATTAATGCAGCTTTAACTAAACCTGGTGATATGAGAAAGTAGAAAGTATATTTTTCCCTTTTGTACCACAATGACATGTCTTTATTGTACAAGCTAGGATGAATTCCATAAATAAACTTTTAAGGTAATAAAGTTCAACTATTCAAAAGAACCATCTCTCTCCACTAGATGGTGATTATAAAAGAACTGCCCTCCAGACTGCAGCTCATTAGCCCAAACCTTTTACAATCCTTTTACCTGTCTACCCCTCCTCCATTGAATCACTGAATTTTGCTCTTCCTAGCTAATTACCTGTCCACCTTCCCTTGGTGCACACCTCTCTTATCTGCTTGTATCCTCTCTTCTATCTCCCTCTTTTTTCTATCCCTTTTGCTTCCTCCTAAATCACTTCCTATTCTTTTCCTCATCCTTCGTTATCCTCCTCTCCATTATCTCCTTCCTTTTCTATAAAACTTCCCTCCCATCCTCTCCCTTTCTCAGTATCCTTATTGTCATATGACCAACCACAGCACCATCTAGCTACCAAAACACCTTAGCTGAGACGGTATCACACAGAAATCTGCAGATGGAAATCGAGCTGCCTGTATGGGTGTCTGTCCTGGTTGAATGCTATCTTTTCTTCTTCTTTTTGTCTCATCTGAACGTCTGAAGCTCTTACCTGGTGCTAGGTAGTCAAATCTAGGTTATAACCTTGACTTGTTATGTCTCTCTAACATGCTATCTCATGTCTGATTGCAAATTCAGTGAAAACTACTGATTTACATTGATACACAACAGTAAATCAGGTTCAACGAGAACAGAACATCTAGTTTTTGAGATGATTTATCCAAATTATAATTTAATATCAGACAACAGATGTTGGAATAAATTCGAAATAACATGTAATACAGGTCACTATACATATAGTCAAATTTTACTCCCTGCTGGACCACAAGGCAAACTATTTCAAAATGTCTGTTGGGCTTATAGACTGTACATTTTGAGTTACAGTTCAAACATGTTATTTTTTCTCCCACATTCAAACAAAACTTTTAATTAAAAGTGACAGCCCTAATAAATACCAGTATCTAGTTTGCAGGTTTTAAACAAATCACAGCTCTGACTTTGAGATCACAACTGGATCCGTCCCACTTGAACGTTCAAAAATCTGTATAAACAATTAAATGGTACATGTTTACGAATTTGCGGTCCCAAATGCCAACGAGATTTACAGTTAGTTTGAATTGTGAGGACTTCAGTATCCTGGAACTGCGTAATGGGTTGTCAGTGAGCAGCGCTCTCCTCTGTGGCTGCCTCTTTTTGATGTGTGATCATGGCAGAAGTGTTGAAAGTGAAAATAAAACGTTAAGTTGCACTTCAATTTAGAGCATATTTAAGGTGCTAATGCAGCCAAATATAATTCACATAACTTTAGTTGCTGCAGGGGAAGCAGTGTAGGCTCTAATTATGATCCACCAGCTGGGAATTAAACTTTCAGTTTAGAAGTGACACTTTTCAATTCATTCCTTCCTGTGTGTGGACAGGATTTCACACCAATGATCGGAGCCAACACCAGAATTTTATTTGAGCAATTAGGTCTGAGTTGAGGGGAGCTGGAGGGCACAAAGCTCCTTTTGTTGCAGCCTCACCTTTTGGTTGAGGCTGATAAGATGTGAGTCTTTTTATGTATTTCGACAAAAAATGTTGAAATAACGTCCCCAGTCCTGCAAAGACCTCCCTCCCCCCCCGTCACCAGTCTTTACTTCCACCTCGCTGCCCCGTCCCCTCCTCTCTTCTTTCTTCTAACATGCCCTCAGCAGTGAGCTCCTTTGTGGTTAACTAGCACCATCAGGTTGTGTTACCTTTCATTGTCTGCTAATTGGATTTAGGTGTTGTTAATTGTGTTCAGTGTTCTATCCACTCACAGCTGTGCTGTCTGAGGCAAAGAGCTGTGATTACTCTCGTGCTGCTAATTGTGCTGACGAGCATACCAAGGCACAGGTGAGCTTTGGTAATGATGGTAAACACATTTCTCAATTTGTATGTTCGGGTAAAGCATGCGCAAATTAATAAGGGTAAGTTGTGTGTGTGTTTGTGTGTGTCTGGGTAGGTAGTAGACAAATAAACTATTCAAAGTAGTTATAGTTTGTTTTTATGATCTCATCTGCTGTAGTGCTACTTATATATATATTCTATCTTAAAAAGTTACACCTATTATAAACAGTGTTTACAATGTGGTTAAGACAAAATGGATGTTTGTTCCTTACAAAACAATGTTACATTTTGTAAAGATAATATTTGTCATTGCATATTCTTAGTCATACGGCTCTTCTAGACTCCCCAAAGGTTATTGCTCCAAATGGATCAAATTCTGATCATACAAAGAGTCATCTCAGGGTTTTTGTGACCGCCAGAAGAAGAATGCATTTGATGTTTTTCAATCGACCATGTGACCCTCACCTCACGTCTCCTCCCGTTCTTCCTAACACATCCACGCGTCTTTCTAGAGTCTTCACTGCTTGTAACAAAGAGTGAGAGAAGCTAGCTCACTCTAAAACAGACAGAACAGCTATTAAACAGAATATATTCAACTTAGTTTTACTTGTTTTTCACACATAAAAGGTTTTCTGCAGTGAAGTAGTGGCTTGGTTTGAAAACTAGCTCGAAAGTGACTTTTCTTCTTGCCATGTTGCATCGCCCTGTTCTTTTTAGCAGCCTGAATAAGCCTGAATTAGCTGTTACTGCAATGCTTTTAATGTTTTTTAAAAAGTTGGTTAAGCTCTAATTGCTCTCTTTCTACAGTGCTTATTGATTTGTACCAGTTGTACTTTTGTTATTTTAGCTTTCATTTTGTGAATTCAGTTTGAAGAGTACCACCATGGTTAGCACTGTGTCCTCACAGCGAGAAGGTGCTGGGTTTGAATCCACTGACAGGCAGAATGGATGGATAGAAATTGACTGAATGGGTGTTATGTTTCGATGGGAAAATTCTGACCCTGAGGTTAGACCAGTTGGTAGCCACTGGTTTAAAGCTTAAAAACTGAACTTGTGTTTTTTTTGTATATGTTTTTTGATTTGTCTTTAGAAAAATGTGGTTTCTGAATTAACCCCTAAAGCACCCATGTTTACATTTACTACAAAACACGTGATGCCAGAAGATTCAACTGTAGAGACACACACATTTCCATCAGTTAAACTGCTTGCTTGATATGAGTCCGTTCTCATATCTAAATGATCGCACACAAATGGGTTCAGTCATTATTGTAATTCGTATCGTAGCAGCCATGACTGCACTGATTGGACAGTCATGAAACTGTTTTGACAGCTTAATTTATGCTGTCATTTCTGAGAATGGCACGCTGATTGCATAATATGACACAAACAATTATGATCTTTTGTGGTTTCAGCTGAAGCAGGGAGGCCTTGGTTTGGAGTTCAGCTTATGCTGACAGTCAGCCAAATGATAGTCTATTCACTTATACACAGCTTTGTCAACTCTGAATACTCTAAATGAGACAACTGGGGAAGAGATATAAAGGGAGGTCATTTAATGTAGTCTCAGTGCGGCAAGTGTAGCCAGACTATAGTGTGTGTGTGTGTGTGTGTGTGTGTGTGTGTGTGTGATGTAAATCAAACTTGTCAAGTTGAAGTTGCTTCAGTAGACAGACTTGTCATATTTTGACATCAGTTCAATGAAGTTCAGCAACAGCATTAATCATTATGATAATCTGTCCGGTAACAGTTTTACAGTATGTTTCTCGCAGCAGGACATTGTGATGTAAATTCAAGATTAGTGACCAGAAGGTTGCTGGCACCAGTCACTCCACCAGCTGGGAAAACATAACACCTACTGTCAAAACTTTCTCGAGCATGCCACTTAAAGGGACGGTCAGTAATCTGTGACTTTATCTGTCACAAATGACCTTGATATTTTTTACTTTATTTTATTCTGTTAGTTCACACTTTGCCCTTCAAGAATATGCCATGGGGGTATCATAAAGATTGTTCATAAAATGTTTACTTGAAAGTCTGCTTACTGATTCATCCGCACTGTTTGTGTTGACAAGACATCAGCCTGACATCGGCAGACAGCTGGCTAGCCAGCGTTAGCTACCCAGCAGAGTCAGACTGGAAAAAGCAGAATCCACAAACTGCTCAGTCAACTTCCACGGCTTCATCTGGTAGCCAGAGATAGTTTTACACTAAATTTTATAATGAATTAATTGCATCATGACGGACACCAAGATGAGTGACCTTCCTTGCACAAAGAAAATGACATAAACGAGTCACTGGTGAAGAAATTAGAGCGTCTAACAGCCAAAGACTGCAAAACCAAAACAAAGGAGAGTGGATACTGAGTTTAATGTGTCAAATAACCACAAACACCACTCCAAATCAATGTTAAATCTGTTCCATATCAGCTTGATGTGTAAATAGGCAGCTATTTGCTATGCGCTACATGTCAGCCATAATGACTGGATGAGCCGTGGTATGCCAGGGCTGTTTTTCCTGTAACATATTAAAGGAAATCTAATCTGTCATTCCAGACAGAGGACATTTAGAGAACCTGAGAGAAAAGCAATCAATGCTTTGTCGGGTAAAAAGTGTTGCTCACAGTCTGCTAGCAACAAATCTATCTATCGATCTATCTATCTATCTATCTATCTATCTATCTATCTATCTATCTATCTATCTATCTATCTATCTATCTATCTATCTATGTATCTATCTATCTATACATCTATCTATCTATCTATCTATCTATACATCTATCTATCTATCTATCTATCTATCTAATCTGTTCATTTTACCCCCTCATGCCTCCCTCTCTTGCACTCTCCCTCTCTTTCACCCTCCCCCCTCTCTCTTTCAGTTCTTTATTAGACTATTTAGGAGTAAACAAATAAAACAAAGCACTGCATTACAGCTCTCTAATTACTCATTTTAAAGCACAGCCTCTCACAGTTTACAGCCCAAACACGAATAAAATGGAGGGCAGAAAATGTCCCGCATAACATCAGTGCAAACATCACATCCATCTTGGGCACTGTGAGAAGCCTGCTATAAGTAATGTGTTTGTGTGTGTGTGTGTGTGTGTGTGTGTGTGTGAGCAATATATTTGTACATTAGCAAATGTGGATGTGTTTTTGTGTGGGCGTGTGTCTGTGCAGGAGTGTCTCAAGTAAGTATTGGATTTGGAGAGTGTGTATGTGTGTGTGTGTGTGTGTGTGTGTGCTTAAAAGATGTGTCCATTTGTCTGTTTCATTGTAAATGTCTTAGTGAGATTGTGTGTGCGTGTGTGTGTGTGTGTGTGTGTGTGCGTGTGTGTGTGTGTGTGTGTATGAATCACCTAGTATAACTAATGTGGGCTGGCACAGGATAAATGTGTGTGTGTGTGTGGTGGGGGTGTAAAGCAGCATCAGCATTTACATCACTGTAAATGTCCCTGTAAAGATGCACACATCTCTGGGTCACACACTCATATACACAGGCACATACATTTGGATTTCTATATTTGTGAGGACCCTCTCCAACATGATACATTCTCTAACCCGAATCTTAACCTAAACCTAATTCTAAACTTAAAGGAATAGTTTGGGAAATACTGTTTGCTTTTAGTGCCAGATAAGCTAAACGTGTGCTGGCTGTAGCTTCATATTTAACATACAAGCAAAAGGCCCTCAGTAAGAGAGTGAATAAGCATATTTCCCAAAATGTTGAGTTGTTCCATTAAGCCAAGTCTTAAAGGGCCAGTACATTAAAATTCGTAAAAACAACATATTTTCTCAAGCCATGAAAATAGTTTGTTTTAATTTCCTAGGTCAACTGGTTAACTCATCTCTCAACAGTTGTCATTGTATTTACTTTCTACCGTTGAAACAGTTTTGTGTTCTGTGGATTATCCAGAGAAACAGGGACGCTTGCTCCTGAAAGAGATGTTGGCGGTGAATTCTTTAAATTTGAGTCATTTTTCAATTTTGAGAACCACAAAATGAAATCATGTTCACTTTCATTGTATTGAGGTGGATGCAGAAATATCTGAGACGCATACATGCATATCAAATTTTGGGCAAACAAAACCCAAACTACTAAAGGTAAGTGAGGCATTCTTTGTAATAATTTGAGATTGACCAGCAAACACTGTCTTCACTCCCAAGGTCGAAAGATCTAATTGGTCCTCATGAAGATAGAGGATGCATAAAACCGCACACATGGAAACTGCATTTAACATGCATCCGTAAATACATCTGCATTATACATACACTGCACACACACACACGCTCGCTCGCTGCCATGGCTTTCACTAAGGGATCCTAATGTTTGAATCTCTGACTCAAAGAGACTGTAGTCTATACTGTTACTCATTTTAATGTCTTTTTTCTGTTCATTACTCATTCTGCTCTGCGCTCGGCCGTCTTCAGGCTGCTACTTCTTTCCAAACCCGATGCCACGGCTCCCCTGAGCCTGTTTAAGGATGGACTTTTTATCTACTGTGGCCAATCAATGCTCCTTTCAAGTGATTTAGAAGAGGTTATGTAAGGCCCTCCAAACTGGCTGGATGTTCGGTGTGCGGGTGGAATTAAAACAGAACTGGGAGAAAGAAGCCTCAATTTCTTTTTCATATGGCCTCTGTGTCATTTGTCATGAAGATAAAAAGAAGTGTCAGATGTTTTTACATAAGCACAGCAGCTGTTGATGTCCTACGTTGTATAGTTTGTGCTTAAAAGCAACTTGAGAAGCTTTTTCATATTTTAAAACTGAAGCTTAACTTTGTTAATAGTTCTGAAGCATCTGTTTTTTTCAAAGTGTCAGTTGTTTAGCCTAACTGGGTAGCCTAGTGTTAGCATTAGCTTGATCTACTGACATTCTTATTGGTACGTTGAGTTTGGTGATCTCTCGTAATTTGCAACGTAGCTCCGTCCGACTTCAAACTGATGCCACGCTCGTCTCCCTCACATGACCAACAGCTGCCTTGAGTCACTGGCTGATGTGAATGCTCATGAACGTGGGAACCTTTCCCATCTCTCCCATCCATCCCACTTAACATGTGTTTGGCATGAGCAGAGGTCTGACCAACCAGAGTAACTGAAAACACCTGTGTGTGTGTGTGTGTGTATGTGTGTGTGTGTGTGTGTGTGCAGAACTATTAAGTTGCTCATTAAGTTTTGTTGGTAACAAACTATGTGGAGGTGATGGCAGTGATCTGGTCATTTTAGACACTGAGCTGGTTACTGATTTCAATGTCCTGGAATGAGCTTCGTGAGGTGTCATGAGCAAATCAGCGAAAAATATCAGTGACGAGAAACGTGTTCACTTCTTAACGTGCTTCACCCTAAAAGCCAGAGCTGGTAACTGTTGCATGTGTGACTAGCTGCCTTATCTCTAGATTCATTATGGCACTGCTTTATGTTTGCTATTGAGCCTATATTCAGTCCAACCATGAGAAAAATATACAAGTAGAGCCAATATCTTGTAGCCTTCTATTACGATGTGAAAGTGGAAGATTGATTCTAATATTCGTTGCTTTCATGCTGTTTTCATCAGAAATGTGTAGCTTGTAGAACTGAGGAAATTGAAAGCGGACAAACCTCCAACCTCGATTGTAATAGTCAGTCTTGGCTGAGCTCGCTCTCTCACTCCCTCCGTCCGATCTCTTCTTCTCTTACTCCTCAAGCCTTCTAATTTGCTTCCATTGTTCCGTGGGAAATTAGAATATGCAAATAGGACGTCAGTGGCAGAGTAGCCATGTGCCGCAATCGCACACAGTGAGAATATTATTCCTCTTCGCCATGCTCTGGCTAATTAGCCTGATTCCATTGTTAATGCACTGCCAATTAGAGGTGGCAGGCGTCACTGTGGCTCCGCTTGACAGCCCTCATTTAGAGGTGAGCGAGCAGCCCGGGCGAGATGAGCTCTGGCTGAGAGCAGGCAGGCTGTTACGCAGACTGGCTGAGTCAGTTAGCGCTTCGAGAGCATGTATGTACGTGTGTGTGTGTGTGTGTGCGTGCAGTCTGATCAAAACTGTCTCTTGACTGTCTTTCCCTTTGTGTGTGTGTGTGTGTGTGTGTGTGTGTGTGTGCACTTGTGTCTTAATGTGCTTCCATGTGTGTGATTTGCTTTAGCCCGTCTGTATCTGTTACTGTGTTTTTGGGCTTTCGAGTGCATTGCTGGTTATGTTTGTGTGTGTCTGTCTCTTAGCAGTAAACACACTGATGGAGGGAATGAATAGAGTTACAGATTCATGTCATTCCAGACTATAACGCACTTACTGTATGTGAGGCACTGCTCTCCATCCTTCACATGGTCTGAGGCTTTTAGATGATTTCTCACACGTCTTGGTCTATACTATCAGCATCCTCCCCTATCTCCCTCTACCATGCAAAGATGAAAATACATGTGTTGCGTGTGCACCGTCATGTATTATGCATCAGTGGTATACTTTCAGGTTCTGGTACTTTAGGGCAGATTTTCTAAAACATGAGTGTGGGCTTGTAAGGGAAAAATTCCACCCTGTGGTTCAATATTATATCATCAATCTGTGAAGCTCAGTGGGTTCAAGGATTTATTTTGTTAGTCTTTGAAATATTGGTACCTACTTTCCCTTGAACTGCCTCATCTATTTCTGATTTGCATCGTGATTTGCTGCACTTTGCCGAGTTATGTTCAATCCCATGGCAACGGGAATGGATTTGTTGCATTCAGTATTACATGCACTGTAGATATAGAGATCAATAGCAAAATCGTGGTAAAAACCAAGAGCTCTGGCACACATGGAAAGGCGGAAGAATAAAAACATGATTGTATTGCTTTCTGGTCTATTGAGGTTCCTGTTAGTGTAGTAATTTGTATCTCTGCTGCTTCGACATGTTTCCTGGTATGACTGTGAGAAGCTCTCACTCTTTGATTGTGTTGCTGACACTGAAAACGGATTCAGATTTTGTAGATAATTTCAAATTGTCAATTTAAACTCCACTGTAGATGCACTGCTTAATAAGGCTGCACTTGGCAGTTGGAATACAAAAAATGCCCTATTTAAACAACACAATCTGTTGAAGAAGGGAAATGTAATAAGAGCTCTGTTTGTAGCGGTCTATAAGGCCTCATTTGGAGAAGCACAAGGCACATTGAGCTGTGACGGACTGCAGGTTTGAATACAGATTTTTGCAGATCCCTTGCCACCTTGTCATTAAATGGTTGACTTCTGTGATTTGACAGGTGACTTCTTCAAAGTTTGAACGGCCATGTCACAGTGCTCCCTCGCCATTGGAATTTTATGAGTGACATTTTGTTCCATTAAATTACATTTAAAACCAACAGTTCAAAAGCATTTCTCCTGAGCTGAGTGTTTTTCTGTGAACGTGCACCAAGGGGGAAATACTCCCCCTTGAAAAGTTGGAAATGTTATGTCACTACTTTTGGACCTGGTTCTAATATCCATATTTGTTGTCAAAGAAAAGTTGGACATAAACAAACTTCGGCGTGATTTCCATTTATGTCACAAAAAATCACTGGAAGCAGCATCAGGGCCAGAGCCAGGGTTATCTAAATACTGAGGTTCCAATTTTTGGAACAGCAGCAACTAAAGGAGCAGCAACTAAACAAAAATAACCGTCTCAGAACTCAGAAGTCTTTATTTTTCTTGTCATGAGTAACATATGACATAACTCTTTCCTGGAAACCAAGGAAATTGTTAGGAAATTACAGAGCTGTAAATAAAGTGCTTAATATTTGAAGCTGCAAGCTTTTAATTGTAGAATGTAAACTCCTCCCAGGTTGTTTAAACATCCAAATCCCAGAAAAAATACAGAGGACAATCTAATCTAATCTCAGTGCCCTCAATGGTAGCTTTAGCCCTGAGCTGGACATTAAGAAAGGAGAACTGATTTCAGAATCCACCGTCATGAATCTCCACAGTGCAGAAAGTCAATTTATTGAAAAGATATAATTCTAAAATCAATATTGTGTGTGTAGGGATGTTTTAATGTATGGCTGTGGTTAACATCCTGCTAAGTGCCCATGCCATAAGGAGGCATTTTGACCGTGTTAGCCTGGTATGTTCTAGATGTAACAGGGTGTCTGAGTGTGTTTGTGTGTATGTGCGTGTGATTGGCTGTTTTAATCTGTTAGCACCAACTGTTATGTGGAGGAAACAAAGGAAAGGGTGCACGCCACCTCAACCTGTGATTCACGGCGCACATAAGGCAGCGTGGTGGCTTTCTCCCGAGATGTAATATTCATAATGTTGCTGGGTTTTATCACCCCACTCTTGCCATTTTATATTTTTTAACTTGTTTATGATCCCTGTGTTGTTTTTATTTGTTTTTGTTTTTCTGTAAAGCACTTTGTAACCTTGTTAAGAAAAGTGCTTTATAAATTAAGTTTATTATTGTTATGTTAACATCTTGTGGAAAAGCGACACTGAAGTAATTCTTTATTACCTTTATTTACCTTTCTTCATGAAAAATGTGTGAATAATGTATAATGAATAATGTATCAATTCCCAAACCTCCCACATCTGAATTGTGAACAATGCTGTTGCTTAAATCTGTTGCAAAATTAACCACATTAGGCTGTTTGTTATTCACAGGGAGTTCATATATTGTCATTATCCTTTCTTCTGTGTTAAAAAAAAATCACCTTTTTATGGAAATCATATAATACAGTCTGTCTGTTGTCTGTCTAAAAGAATTTAGAGGATGCAGACGTTTCCTCCAGATGAATATCAGAATCTTTTCCTCTTTTGAGAGTCTTTTTTTTTTCAAGATAACAGCAAACACTCTGCCCTAGTCTCTAAATGCACAACTTGCTTTGTGCCCTGGAATATGTTCTGTCATAAAAAGCCATGTAATGATGAATGATGAGAGCGGCAGAGTGCCTGCAGACGGCGTTATCTGTGCTGCAGAAACCTCCATCCACACTAAATCAAATATGGCCCCGTTTAAACATTCCATTTATTCACATGAATTATGGCAAAGACCCCTATGGCTCTCATAACACACAGAGAGAGTGTGTGTGTGTGTGTGTGTGTGTGTGTGTGTGTGTGTGTGTGTGTGTGTGTGTGTGTGAATTACAGGTGGTGTATACCTGAAGCAATGTGTTTGAACAAAAGCACAGCTAATCAGACCAAAACCTCTTGGTGCCTGCAGCCTCACCTTCATGTGGACACAGACACACACACACATACAGAGCAGGTCAATCATAGTCCTGCCCCTTCCTCATCACCTGTATGGCCACAAGCTCCCTGTAATGACTGGAAGAATGACTTTGGGGATTCAAGTAGCTGAAATTAGGTTTCTCTGCTGGTACTCTCACTTCAGGTGGGTGGAGAACCTCCAAAAGGGCCCCAACTAAGTCAGCTACTCAAGCATGACCAACTGAAAGTAGAGGTGTTGGGGGGTGGGGGCAAACTGACAGGACAGGACAAACTGAAAGGACTAGATCATCCAGGTGGCCTGGGGTACCATGGGGAAATCTGCTGTCCTTGTTGCCATCACAACCCTGATCCAGATGTTGTTAGAGGCAAGAATAATGGACAGCAGGATGGATGGACTGAACTAAAGTCACGTCTAGCAGTACATTTATTTACTGTAGTTATACTATTTTTATGTCAATATTCAGATTTAACAAAACACTGTTAAACCACAACCCTGGGCACCCCTCTATAATGAGAGTGTCTCCAATTAGTGGGAAGATTTTGCTCCATGATACACTGTGGGCAGTGAGTTGTGAATGCCAGAGGTCGGATTATTTGTAATCATTGAGTCTTTGGCATTGATCAGCAACCTGCTCAGCCCTCCAGGCAGTCAGGCGGTTAAATTACTTTTGGATCTTTAAATACAGGTATGAATCATGACACCTTAGCTGTCAGTTTACCCAACTCCTACCATTACACTCAATAAATAATAAATAAAATTGCATGTATACTATTGAAAATGTAATCTTTAGTAGTAGTTACTAACCCTTCCCCTCAGACACTATTTTGCAACTATTTTGTTGCTGCATCCTGGGCTCAGCGCCGCCCAAGGCGATTGTGATTGGTTTAAAGAAAAACAAACAAGCCACAGCGTTTTCCCCCCCTATCCCAGAACGACGATGGGTTGAGCCAGACCTTTCTCTAAAGTGTGGAGAGAGGTTTGGCTATGCAAGACTTGTTGGTCACTAACCTGAATCCAGACTAAGACCAGTGCAAAGATAAGCTTGGAACATAGTGGATACTAACACATATTTACTTTATTAAAAAACATGTCGTCATTTGTTTCATACGGAATAATAATTAAATCAATTGAATATGTGTTTAAATGCCAGACTGAATGCAGCATGAAAGATCATTTCTCCAGTCTAATAAATCCCTGGTTGCTTCAGTGATGCTGCCAGTAGCCAACAGTAAACACACACACACACACACACACACACACACACAAAAAGACATTAAAACATGTATAAATACGGGGCAATGTATAATTTATGGTTTTGCCTTATTAAAGGTAAAAGGGTTTGGCTTTGTCTTAGAAAATGAATTCTGGGAATAAGTGTGTTAGGATGTGTTGCATCATCTCTGTTAGACTGTAAGTTACTTGAAGCAGTGGATATTGCAGGTGCATCATAGCTGATATAAAAGTAAAAGAAAAGTATCACCATATTAACTGTCTCCCTCCATTCTAGAGGGTCATGCATATAAATCATCAGCCAGTGTAGATGTTTATGAATCATCCTGCAAATGTTGTGAATGTATAATGTCACAGGCTGTATATATATATATATATATATATGTCACACTGATTGTGGAAAGCGAGCCTCCCACATTAAAATGCGCACATTTGTGGTAAACATGGTGGCTGACAGGTGACATTTTCATTTTTATTATCATCTCTCCTTCCTTTTTTACGTTTACCATCACTTTGGAAACAGACAGAGACTGGCATTTCATTGTTGGATCATTCAATCATGGAGTCTTAATATACATGCTGAAAAGACTTAAAATACCATTTCAATTTACATGTTTAATGACTAAATATAACATCATTTGATTTAAGAACAAAATTTTTAGGCTATATTTTTCTGAGAAGAGATAACCACTTTCAAATTGGTGAATGTTTTCTGATTTTAGCACCCAGGAAGTTGCTATTATAAAAATTATTTAAAGCCTCAAAATACATCTATTGTTCTTTTGACTGTCCCCGAAGGTTCAACATGGGTGAGGAAAAAAATAAAAGCTTTTATGTTCTCTGAAACCTCTCCAACTTGCATCTCTTACTGAGTTCAAAGACTCAGTGGCTGCAGCTGATCCATCCTACGGGAGCTGCTGTTGCTTTGAATAAGTCATCTGCCTTTCAGACCATTCCACTGTCTGTTTATATTATAATGTCGGCTAAATGCTGCTGCTCTCTTGACCATATTTCATGGAAAATGTAAATAAAATTCCATTAAAAAGTCCCATGTGCATTTCAGATATCTGTCTTTATGGAAACATTTTTGGAACTATATTATTGGCTTCTTTGAGATAAAAATTATTATAGTTGTAGTCAGTCTTATGTCTGTACAGAGCTGGAGGTGTTTAGCCTAGCTTAGCATAAACACTGGAAGCAGGGGTAAACACCTAGTTTCACTTTATCCAAATTTCCAACATTCACCTCCCAACACCTCTAAAGCTCATTAATTTACACGATGTATCTGTTTTTAAACCATACATAAAGAGAGCTGATTTCAGGGGGATTAATGTATTGAAATGATATAACAAACAAATAAAGGCTTATCCATCAGCCAAGTACTTCTGTGCAGTGTTTCCAGCTATAGCAAGGGGGCTACCAGATATGATCACTTAGCACAGGTTTTGGTCTCTGTACAGGCACAAACCTGACAAACTCACTTTTATGTCAAGTCTTATTGATGCTGCACACAGTCACTGCACCCGGCTGTTGTTTGCCAAAAAATAGTTCCACTACATATCTCCTCCTAAAATCACAAATTGTACTTTTTACATTTCTTTTTGTCTACGGATTAAACAAACACAATATATCATGTTTATTAGTTAGCTTTGGAGGTGTTGGTGGCCAGGCTAGCTGTGTCCAATTGTTTCCAGTCTTTATGCTAAGCTAGGCTAACCACATACAGACTCCAGCTCCTCACATAACCCTCGGAAAGAAATCAACAAATGTGTTTCCCAAAATATTGAACTACTCCTTTACGTATTGAGCTGATTAGCGGTCTAGAGACTTTCAGTGTAACAGTGAAAAAAATGGATGAAGCCTGTAGCAGAACAGACAGGGCCCCAGGCACTCAGCCATAGGCAGAATTACAATATTTAATTAACAGTCTAATGATTATGCATCCCTTTCTGTATTACAAAGAGTGCTTACATCTCCTACAATTCTAAGAATATGGAGTATGCATTGCTTGGTTATTTGCTATCTTCATTAATAAATTAAAGATATTTTTTTGGAATAATGAGCTTTGAGAAGGAAAATGATGAGCAGCATTTTAGCTTAGCAACAGAAATGTAAATGAGCTTTTCTCATGAGCATGCAGAGTATTATATATGTTAAAACATGAAGAATCACTGGATTATTTAGCAAAAACAACATTGTAAACATGCTCTGTCTTTGATAAGCCCACCGTGGTGAATATGCCTCTGAAATACAACAAGAATCGCTCATGTTGCATACCAACATCTTCGAGCGTGAGTGCGCATTTGTGTACGTGTTAATGAGATCCTGCTCATGTGTGTACCTGCATGGGTTTTGTAAACATATTTTGAGAGTGGCCGTGCAGGCATTAGTCAGGCTTGTGTATACATGTCTGATTGAATTTTGGGTTTGTTCTGCCTGGAGTGGAATCTTTATTTAACTGAGTGTTTGGAGAGGCACTCTAAGAAAGCTGAGAGAGAAACAAACAGAGAGATATGAAGAAAGACTGGGAGAAAGAGAGAGAGTTGAAGAGATACACAAGACGGGGAGTGTAACCGCCGTCTCTAATGAGAAAGAGTCGGAGAAGACTGCAGCGCAGCAGGGGGGCCGGCCGGGGAGAGACTGAACGTGTCGAACAACAGGGGGCCAGAAATAATTAGCTGACACTGGTGGCTGAATGAAACGGCCTCCTCTGCGGCTCCCTGAGAAACAAGCACAAGGGAAGTTGTCATAACACATGTTTACCACTCTGGCTAGAGGCCCTGTGTATTAAGACTACACAGACGCCATCAGGACAACGCTAATTGTCATATAAGCTAACATTTACCAACATCAGTTCAAATCCCCGGTCGGGATCTCTACATGAGATGCAACAACAGGGTAAAAACAGCAACAGTAGCAGTGAGACCGGAGGGAACGGGGGGGGGCAGCAAAATTTTTCTGACTAAATTAATAATGATCAGATAAGGTTGTAATTATAGGAAGCGATAAAAGGATCTGACCTCTGGTGACTGAAGCTGTGCATGTCAATTACACCAAACAAGTAAATCGACTCAGGTGGGCAGAGGAAAAAAGCAATTTTCTACAAATGTATTAAAGGTCTTTCAAAGGATCTAAATCCAGTGCACCAAACACTATCCCCCCAAAAAAACATAGCAAGATAGTGGACTAATTCCTGACATATTTGCTAAGACATTCGCAATCACAAGTTCATAGTTCACAAGACTAAGAGTCCACAGCCATGCTAGCGGCTCTGTCAGGCTGTACTCAGGCACAGCTCTGCTTTAAGCTAAATGCTAACATCAGCATGCTAACATGCTCACAATAACAATGCCAACATACTGATGTAAAACAGGTATAATGTTTACTGTGTCCACCATATTAGTTTAGCGTGTCTAATTAGCTAATTAGCATTCATGGTGGTGCTAGAGGAAAAGTCGGGAGATGTGCGGGAAACATGAATGTTTTGTCTGCCAAATTTTTGTGCCAATCCATCAGGGAGATGTTGAGATATTTCACAGAATAAGTAAAAACTTTGACCTGCTGGTGGGAAAAGTCAGGGGATCATCAAAGTTATTAGAACTCATCCTCTGGGCACCATGAATTTTGAGTCAGTCCATTCAATAGTTGCCGAGATATTGTATGTGCGCCCTCCCATATCTTACATCCATGACAGAGATGCAGTATTGATGTCTAAGATTTGTTCCGCTTTTTTCTTTGGAGTAATTACATGAATCAGGAAAGGAAAAGGAAAGAAGCTATTTTCACTAAAGTGAAAGTAAAGTTGTTTGTGTCATGAGGCTCTGAGGAGATAAGTGTGGACGATTGTAAATGTATGAAGGCTGAACTATTTCTATGCACATAGACAATAATATGGACATGTTTATTCATAGAAGCCTGTGAATGTGAGGGGGTGGCATTGGTATTTCTTTTCCCTTTAACACTTCCTGCTGGATAATAAGCTGAGTGTTGTCAGGTGTGTTCGCCACCTGGAGTATAATTATGCTGCACCTGAGCAGGAGAGGCAGAGACAGGCGGTGTGTGGTGATGATGGCAGTGGCAGAGGTGCCTGGGACCGGGGTAAAGAGCATTTTGGCTTCCCAATCCACCAGGTTGGAGTGAGTGTGCTGATGCTGAACATGGTGTGTTGCTGTTTTGGTTTACCCGGCTGAGCGCTCACCAATCATAATGTATGGCTTCTGTTCTAACTGTGTTAACGCTTATATTAGTAGTGCCTGTCATTTGATACCTGTGAAGAGTATCTGGTGGAGTAGTCAAATATCCACCTTTCCATCGGTGTCACTGTGAGTGAGCCTGAGGCCGAGCGGTTGGGAGGAGGGCGTTTTTTGCAAAGTGCAAGTATTATAGATGTTATATATAATTAATGGACAATGACATTAAAATATGTCAGTAACTTGACTTCTATACAGGTTGAGATTAAATCAAAAGTCTAATTATGACTCAGATCTAATCTGATGGATTTTTTTAACAAGCATAAATATGAAACAGGACAAATCAAGGGCAAACTCTTATGTAAAATATGCAGCAATGTGTGCATTCATCTGGAACAGATCTTTGAGCAATCATCATCATCATCATCACATTTCTGGGCTGCAAAGACCCACAGAAGAACTTTAATGTGACCTGCAGGATGCAATGATGAGGATCAGCCTGTGATGTTTCATACTTCTTTACTCTAAAAGGTGACAAACAGAAAACCACACAGATTTATGAGCTTCAAACTGAGCGTCTACAGTGTTTCCTCAAAATAGAGATCTCCCTGTCCAATAAATAAGTGAGCTCATTTAAGGTCAGACTTCTAAGAGCATCAAGCTGCACAGCCTAAGAGGGTTTTAACAGCCTAATCATGCTTGTGTCAGGAAAAATGTCCACACACATGCATACATGTCTGCATAGCTGCGTGTGAGTAAATGCATCTACAAATTATGCTGTTCTTTACAAGCATTTGTACACACATGATTATTGTAGGTTTTCTCTCTTTCCTTCCCAGGACTCTCTTCTCACTGCTAACTTCACTGTTAGAGGAGGAGGTTTTTACCAGCCCGGGAGCTTCACATGGAGGGTGAATAAGAATCTATAGTTGTGCGCATCCTCAAATGTGCTACTACAGGTTTTAAGCTACAGTGACTACAGAGATACCATGAGGAGACCACAGGATTGTGATGGGTCCGCTTGGGAAATAGAAGTTACCTGGATGTACAGGCATAGCCAAGTGATGCTCTATATGACAAAATATGTTTTATTTAAGAAGGGGCAATGCATATTAATTAACATGAGCGCTTACGTCCACCAATGGCATAACCACTGCTCCAGATGTGGCTGTTCGATAGGAAAAAGCTGACTGCCAAAAGGTGCTTTTTCTATATAGTATTTTACAATCCCCTCTGGTAGTAGAATAATGTAGTAATGTGGAGAATATGATTACCGCATGATACGGCCTTTTCATGTATGATAAATCTACTGTCTGTAGTGATGCAGCCGTGCTATCTACTGACTGCAGCAAGGATGTTCAATTCCAGCACATAACTCCCCGTAAAACCACAACTTTCCATCTTTATATCTGTTTGTCTGCAGATGGAACAAACCAAGTATAATGTGTTAAGTAGTGAGCTTTGGTTGTTGCACAAGTGTAGCCGTTTCCGCCTGTTTCCAGTCTAAATCTAAGCTAAGCTAATCGGCTGCTGGCTGTAATTTCATATTTTATCGTACAGACACGACAGTGGAGTAAATCTTCTCATATAACTCTCAGAAGGACAGTGAATAAGCATATTTCCCAAAATGTTGAGCTTTTTCTTTGAAGCCACTATGGGTATGATTTGAAAATTTAGTGGCGTTAAAACCTTCATTTTCCCGTCATATCACATAAACCAACACATTTTTCTTCACCTTTACTACCCGTTTAATATTCAGTAGATTTTTTATTACCCTTAAGACTACACTGGGACTCTCCTATCTTGCTTACCGCAGCTCATCCTCCCTTTACATTCTCTCTTCTCTTAAACAGCAGTAAGATGAAATGGACTAAGAGCTGATATCCATCAGGGAATGGGACCTACAGTGACTTTACTAGACACTGTGGGATCATTAGGGCCTTTAGACTTGATGGGATATTGTGTTTTTATGAGCTCTGTGCAGTAATCCATTAATAGGGCTGACACGCCATTAGGCTTTATTGATGTCCAATGCGTGGGCTCACATGAAAACACCATTATTTGTCATGATCAAAGTTTAACGCTGACACACAGTGATTTAATGGCGCCACAGGCTGCCGAGACCCCTGTCTTTAACCTTCAAGGACATCCAGGTTGATGAGATATACAAGTTGTACAGTTACACTGACACAACTTCAGTTTTTAGGTTATATCCTTCAGCTATTTTCATGGATTATTCTACTTTTTCAGCAGTCTTTTAGTGGCGCACTGAAAGGGAAAGGTTCTTTTTAATAACAGTCAAGATAAGTTTTTTAGTAGTGAACATGGATAAATTAGACTTCTTTCTTAAATACTACAAAACAGCACATTCTTGCTCCTGCCTGAAGTACTGCCTCTGCCTTTAGAAACAATTGTCCTCAGGTTTCTCATTGCTGAAGCCTCATTTATTAAAGGAGAGTATATCTCTTATTTGTTTAGCGATTTTGTAATGCTGAGTTAATACATTTTTCACTGTGGTGCAGTATTCCTGCAGAACAACTTGCTTGTGCAGACTTTCTTCACTGCCCTCTAGGGAAATCGAATATGTATTTGCCATTCTCTTAGGATTTTAAAAGGGTTTAGCAACATTAATAATTTCTAAAAACATAAAAGAGGAAATGTGGCTTTTTGATGTGTCGTACTTCTGCCAAATAAGCATTTGGATGAGTTAAGGAGTGTGAGTGCTCACTGGAAGAGGTTGAAGAAAGGTAACTGGTTTTACAGTGAGGACATCATGATGGGTAACTGAACTGAAGTGTGTGATTCTGGAAACAGAGCAGAGAGACGAGAGAAAAGAGAAGATATCCGAGGTATTTCTGATTAACCAATAAAGGATCCATCCAAGGTTTCTGCCTTTATTCAGAAGAAAAGGCAATGTTCTTAAATGGCTGCACTTGAGCAACTGTTCCTAAAAGTAAAAGAAATATTTTGAAGATTTTTCAGCTTTCACCTGAACACTTGTGGTATGTCAAAAAAGACAATAATCCATGTAATTCAATTGCAACACATGAAAAAAGCTAACACTTAAATGTCGCCCGGGATACTCATTGTAGTTAGAACTAATGTGGGATTTTGTCACGCTCTTCATGTAAGTTTGTTCCGTCATTTAACACTTTTTGTAATCTATTCTAATTGTTGTTTTCTTGCTCAAATGGCATGTCATTTGCCAAAAGGGTAAATAAAGGACAAAAAAATAGTTTTCAATCATTTCATCTCAGTCATTCCTGAATGACAGGTCATATTTAGCGTATATCACCTGCTCAGATTAATGAATCACTTGAATTCAGGCAATGTGTCTTTCTTATTTGATTTTTTTCTCCTTATATTGTTCCTGATCTAATCTATTTTATCACATAAAAAGATAATCGCAGAGAGGAAACCTGGTATCAATCACGCGCCTGCAGTCATGCCAGGTTGCTAAGGGCATCCAAATGACACTGAGGCATGCTGGGACTTGTATGCTCTGTGGCCGCTCTGTATGGCTAAGCTCTGTTGGTCAGGGTTAACTTCCAGACACCCCGATGACGAATGACAGTTATCTATTTTTACGGCTTGATATAGATCCATCAGCTTCCTCCGGAGAGTCCTCCTCAGCGTCTCACTGCCCTTTGGAGGAGATTTTCCAGGTCACCAAGCCAAGGTGAAAAACAAAACAATGCACATGAGCGCTCACACATAACGGAGAAAACACACACTCACAGACACACATGCTTGCAAACGAACTGTGTCACACACACACACACACACACACACACACACACACACACACACACACACACACACCTCCTTCTTTTTCTACTGGACATATGGAAATGTCAGTGCCTCCCAAGAGATGTTCGCTAATGTCAGGACATGTGGCTGGCATGGACCCGGGCCACACGTACACTCTGTCCAGCTGTGTTGGGGACTGCCGGCCAACCCCTGTACCCCCCACCCGCCTGAACACCCCCCACCCCTCGTGTACCTCCCTCTGCCTTCACCCCCAGGAGGGAAACTAATTGTGAGCGTTATTGATTGCCACAGCAGATCTGCGCTGTCCAGCGGGTAAATAAGATGGATGGAGTTGTCAGGTTGTCATCAGGCAAGGTTTTTTGACAGCATGCCTCAGGGCGTGTACAACACAGTCCAGGTTAACTGAGGCATACACTGAGCAGCGAGGCGGTGCAGTGCTACAGCTTTGACTTTGGACAGAAACACAGGGAAGGAAAGGCGTCCTACTTTACCAGACAACTTACACTAATAATTCACAAGTCATTATACAAAGACTGTATTATCTATTATTGATGACAATCATGATTTAAAGGGTTAGTTAATATTACAAAAACACACATGTTCTGACTTTAGCCTTTGCAGATATTATTGGTTTTATTTGGCTCAGTTTTTGAGGTTGGAATAGAAAATCCCATTCGTACAGTGGCAACCCTTTCAAGAGATCTACACATTAAGGCCATTTGTTACTCTGATGTGTAAACTACTCAAAACTACTCTAATCAATCTCATCAAAACAAATGAAGCAGTGAAGACAAAAGCCACCTGCTGTAAACTTCTGTAGCTGAAACAAATAGTCAGGAAGTAGTACTGTATGCAGGACAATACATTTCTACTGTATCTCAGTATTTGTACATTGATGAATCATAAGTGGCTCACCAACTAACACATTCTCGTGTGTCATTTTAGCAGTATGTCATTGCCTTCAATTATACACTTCAGAGTTTAAACTTTCAACATAGCGCTACTACACTATGTGGACTTTATTAGCAGTTGCGTGGATCAATACATACATTACCGACCCATAGGCCTTTTACCGCTACATTAGGATTCATAGGGCCCCTCCAAACAAGGAGGAGAGAACTGAATATGAAGCAGGGCCCCCTCTGTATTGCTGTGCCTCCTCTCTGCTCACCAGACTTTCCAGATTGTGTGCAAAGTAAACACTGCTCTGGGCGAGGATTGCTTTCTAAATGCTGCTGAGGATTTGAGCGATTATAAAGAAAATGAATATAGAGGAACCAGAGATTAACCAGAGCCTTAGTTGACCCTCTCCTATTGCAAACATCCTCTCATCACAAGGCAGTTTTCCTGATGAATTCAAATTGTTCTGAGGATGATTTGCATTTTGAGTAATGAGGTGAAGAGGGATCCAGTTTTATATAACATGATCGAGAGGCACAACAATTAATGTTCGGCCTCGCGTGGAGAGCTTCCTCCAAAAGTTTCAATTTTATGACTCGTACACTAATAGCAGAGAGGAATAAATGTGACAACTATCTGCCCTACAAGTAATGTGGTCAGCGCTTTATGACCTCAATTCTCTGCGACCAAACTAGTCGTTTTCCAATAACACATCTCCATTTATTCATTCAGGGTAGATGGACTGAGAGCTCTTTCAGGAAATACTCTGCCTCACATTCCTTCAGTTACGCACAAATGCACCGGAAAGGGGCACTATGGCAGCAGTGTAGGTTGCTGCTGCAGTTACTGCTGGTCACTAAGTATCAGCTTGCTCAAGGGTTCAATTGCTTGCCCAACTCACATTGTTGTTTCAGTATAAGGGACAAACTAAAAGTGTGTTAAACCAGCTGACTGCCCTCCCAAAAAAAGCAAGAGCTTCAGTTGTTTCAGCAAATGAACAAAAATGACATGTTTGTGCTCACATGACATAGACGTAGCGGCCGTAGTGGAAATATGTGGAAAGTGTGACATTGTTATAGAGGGAGGAGGTTCGGGCTGATATTTGGTTTGGCTAACGAACCACGTGCATGGTACCTACGTGCCTGTGACAAGACAGTTTATTTCTTCTCTGTCTTGTCATTTCACACTTGCCATTCCTCTTCTACCCACTAGTTGTCCTCAGTGTGCTCCCACCCTTTACTAATCACCTTACTCTCCACCTGCCTGCACACCTGCTCCACATTACTCAACTAGTCTCACAGCATATATACCTGCCCAGTGGCTTTATTCAAAGCCATGTTATTTCCTGTCTGCCTTCGCCCATTTGACTTATTTACCCTCCCACTGGCTAAAAATTCACCAGGCGGAATTTGCTTGTGTGGTGAGGCAAATAAAATAGCATGGGTAGAGTTGTAAACATAACCTACAGCAGCTAGCATGGCTAGCGGGCTAGCAACAGCAGCCCACAATGAAATTATACAGCATTTATAAAACATTTTACTGTGATTAACCTCAGTAAGTGTCTTGACTGCAACCAACCATTCCCCCTTCTCTGGTGCTTGAATTATTTCGCCCTGCAGTTCTAAAACAAGAATATAAACAGAGCAATATTTCCTGAATGAGAGGTCAATCCCACCCCCTCTCTCACACCAGCTGGACATTGGACAGCCTTGGGATTTTGCATGTCAAAATTTGATCAGATCGAACTCTGGAGAGGGAGAATGTTTCCTCAGAATGGGAAGTGTCTGACTGCACCATAACACTGTCTGTTGAGTCAGCTTCTGGGTGTGCTCCTTGGTTATCAGAACAGTCACAAGTTGAACAATTATTTGAGGGAAACAAAAAAAAATCCTGATTACAGTGAGGATCTCTCAGCTCTTTACTGCTTGTGCTTTCACTCACTTATTGAGAATGTTAACATCTGCACATGCAAAGGTACACATCAGCTTTATGTCCTTTTTAAACCTGCACAGGTGTTTTAATTACGGACATGTAAAACAAAGAGAAGATAAGTGTATTTTGATGGTTAAAAACAAGTTAATACAGTACTGCTGGGTGGCTTTTTTTTTGACATGTCCTCAGATAAATGGATCTTGGAAGCCCCGGCTTGAACTTCTCCTGCATCTTCAGTCTTAATGGGCCTTCCTGTGGCTTTTTACCTCGAAGCAAGAGTGGAATTTCAGCAGCATTTCTGTTATGCAGCATTAATTCGCAGGTGTCTGTAAATTCTGACGGGTAAATACTGTTGGTCTTGCCGGAAGGCGTTGTGAGTCACAGTGACTCAGTGATCAACAGTAATGGAAGGGCTGGAAGACAGCAGTCATTTATGTCAAGCCAGATGAGAAGCAGCTGTAGACACTCTGCCGGGTTTGTCATCTAGAAAATGTTACATAAAAAAAAAAAGAAGAAGGTATTTACATGCTGAACTTCCCTTCCCCATTAGCTTCTATTTTCTCCAGGAGGGACCCACATTGCCTTGCTCCGCACGCCAGCAGCCCGTTCACAGCAGAATGCTTCATTCTGCTTCAACTATCATTGGTGGTGTGACAAAAGAATTGAAAGTCAACAGATTATGTTTACTTCCAGAACAGAGCTTATCAAAGCGTCATTAGGCCGCTGTGATGCTCCCTTTTATATTTGAGGCTAATGATCCGTGTAATATCTGTCCTTTCCCCCCGGATGTGCTGTTTTCCATCAAGGCAAGGCTATTTGGAATACTGTGTGTGGGCTGTAAGTGTGTGTGGGGGGTGTGTGTGATCTATTTTTCAAATTATATGAATGACCCTTTCAAACAACTACACATTCTTAGGACACAAGGACACAATCTCTTTACTTGGAACAGAGCATAATCCTCACAGGCTTGGATACATTTTTACTTTTTTTTTTTATCGGCATCGGGCGAGACAGTTCAAGTTGAGAGTTGTTAGATGAACTCACGCTTAGCCAGTTCTCGAACGTCAAAGTAAAAACCCCAAGTGGATACATAATCTTTCTGTAAAATGGAGACGCCATTCATGTATTAAATGTGTGTCAATAATTTATGGGAGATTCAAATGAAGGGAAGGACAGAGGTTATAACCACATTCAGCCTTGGCACAATGGAGATGTTGAGTGTATAAAATGGCTACTGTAATCTAGAAAGGTTTTTGTTTTTTTATCTCTCAGCTTTTAAAAAAAACTGCCCTGAATGCACTTGGAGTGTTACGCTCTCAAACCTGTGAAGTGGTTTCTTCTGTCTCTGACGGGGGGACGGCTGCAATGAATTATTTAAAGCTGATCTAATCAATATTTGTATATTAACAATCTATCAAATGTCTAGGTGTTTGCTAAGGGGGTCGCTCGTAGTGACAAATCCACAGTTGGTGGAAATCAAAAAGGAGGGTGAATATTGGACTGGACGTATACTGTAAATAAGCAACTGTTCGCTAACAAATTCACCATGTCAACTTTCTTCGATCTATCAGGCATGTCCATGTCCACAACCAATAAGAGGGAGCTTCATTTCTGATGTCAGCTACACCAGAGCAGTCCAAACAAATGCAGAATATTTGTTATTAGAGACTTAAAACTACGAGTCAGTAGGCTATACAATATTTTTTACTGCTATTGGTAGTTGAATCCATCAACACATCCTTTAGAAAATTCAACCTGCCACAATTTCCCACACAACTCAGCCATAAATTAATTATAAATTATGTGAAGGGATGTAAAAAGGTGCCACTCATTCATCATGAAGAAAATCTCAGTTTGATACTTTGCATGTTAGGTTAGATTTGACCTCCCATCCAAACTCACCTTGACACACTTCCCTGCTCTGCACCAACACAGACGGCGTGTTGGGTCATGCGGGATGCTGCGTGGTGGGCTCATGTATGTGTGGAGAGGTGGATTAACATGACGGCAGGCTGTACATATGGCAGAGATCAAACAATTAACCTGCTAGTGATTGGCCCTGCCATTGGGGTGCAGTAATTAGAGCTAAGCGGCCCTGAGACCAGACCGGAGTAATAGGAAAGCTCACTGCAGGGAAGAGTCAGACTCTCAACGTCTGTGCAAGTCTGTGTGACCTCAGGCTTCAGACATCTTGACACTTTTCAAGCTCTGTAAGTGTGTTGTTTGGTGCTCCTAAATTCATGTTTATTTAGTGTTGTTATTCTAATGAACCACTGGCCCTTTCTCCACTACTGCCGTGCTGCCCGAATGCAAATGGAAATATTGAATGTAACATATATTTTCAAAGCTGTACAGTCGATACCCCATATATATATATGTTTCACCTTTCCACTCAATATGTTCCCTCTTACCTGGTTTGTATGTACATATTTATCTTTCCTTGCAAGCTGTCAAAGTGTTCCTGCACTAATGTCACGAAAAACCAATCCATCCAGCTTTCCTGCACTCTGTGAACAAAGTGATTCCTCATCCGATTCAGATATCGATCCTTTTTTGTAGGGGGCTACAAGTATAGCTGTTTCGTTCGAAGTTGTGCATTAGAAAGTCAGCCAGCGAGTTGTTTAATCTTATCTAACCCCTGGGACTGTAATTGATGGAAGAGTGCTCTTAAAATTATCAGTTTAAAAAGATTCACACCCGTCCAGTGCTGCCTGAAGGCTGCACATGTTCAATCTGCCTTGGACCACGTTATGTGCACAGGATTCCTCCATCTGCAAATACACGTTGGTACGTAATAGTTACTTAAAGTGGAACGAGCAGCAAAGTGTAAACTTCTCTCAACACACATTCCAAGACGCGTGTGCTTCAAGCAATTATGAAACACAGTTTATATGCTGTAATCTTTCACTTCTTGTGTATATTTTCCTCAGTAGATTTGCTTCATGAACACAATGTGAGATTATTTAGCATATCTGGTGTTGGTTGCCTTTTTTTGTCTAGTAAAAAATCAGATCTATAGACCCCAAAGACCTTTTTCTTTTCTTTATTTTAATAACAAAACCACTTTTTGAAAAACATTATTTTTGACTACAAAATGGGATGACTTCAGCTGCTGTCATATTAATGTGATTCAAGGGAACTGTATCATGGATAATGGATCTGTCTAAAATTAGCCACGACAAGACACTAATAGAGGTCACTTTGCTTTGACCCCTGTGACCTTTCAGCAGGAAGAGCTCTGACTACCAGCCCATAAATATTCAGGTGAGGGAGTTTTTATCGTAGCAGCTGGAGCCTGAAAGAACCCACTGATTGTGTTTGGTACCACGACGATATTGTGCCGCCAAACGGGATGTAAGGTCACTTTGGACCACCAAATATAAAGCAGTTGGGGGAGTTTCTCGCGGTAGAAGAGGGAGTGCGTGAGGACACCAGCTGAGCTTAGGTGGGCACCATCTCATCTCATTGGTGCAGAGGAAATGATGCGATACCTCCCATACCAAGGTCATCCCATGCTACAGTGATTCCCACAAACAGTTTCCAGCATCAGAAATACCCGTCAGCATGGAGAGCTGGAGAGCTGGATGATTTCAGAGCCAAGCGGTGGCCGTAATTCCATCATTTCGTGGTTGAAGGAAGTCATCTGTGGTGATATGTTTGGATGCTGGAAAATCAGTCATTGCGATGTTAAATCACGTTCTACGTAAATTACTTTCTAAATGAGCGCAGCTCCTGTGTGTTGTTTTTTTTACTGGCGTCTGCATATACACTGAATTTGATCCCTTACTTTTCCACAGTAGACTCTTTACTTGCCTCAATCACTCCTTAGTCTTACTCTTTCCCTTTGGTTACATGTCTCCTTCAGTTAATCAATATCGGATTGTCACTTTCATGGGAATTCACCTGGCGAGTCTGTAGCCTAAAGACCAGCAACTGTCTCTCATATACTGTCTTCTAATTGTAGCTGTCTACCTATTGTCACTGTGGGCATTTTAAAAGAACCACTGCCTCGCAGAGCTGTTAGCATGGCTTTAGACTCTTAGTTTTGTTTTAAACCATTATTTTGATAATATTGGGAACATCTGTAACAAAAGAAGGGACCATTAATAACATGAACTGCATGTTTCCTGCAGTTTTAAATTTAAAAATAGTTTAACTTTGGGAAAACTGCTATTTTTTAAAGACACAAAAGATTTTTCCTCTGGCTTTGTGGGCCCTCCTAATGTTATCTCTGCATAAAATCCAAGTGTAAATGCTTTCAGGACACAGTAAAGATCCAAACATCAAAATAATCTCTGGAGTTGGTCAGTGATGCATTCGGCCAATTTAACAACGAAGTGGAAAGCAACGTGTGTCCAATCAACACAGGAGCAACGTAAACACGACGTTGTGGATCTAACAAGGATCTCACACCTCAAACAGGCAGCATGCAGCCTGGATTAGCAGGGTGCTGGCAGATGGGGAACAAGCGAGACGAGATGTTTACTGTCAGTTTTAAAGGATGTAAATATTATGAGGACGTAATGTGCATGACGGTCGAGGGAATGAGAAATCAGATTTCAGAGGTACATTTTAAAGCGAGGTGTGAAATGTCATAATTTCAAAACCTGTGCAGGAGTCTTATCTGTCCTCTTTACGTCATATCTCTGTCGCCTTTTATTGGATTACATCTGTCAGAAAAGCTCCAACGCACTTCAGTTTTCTTTATCTTCTTTGTAGCTACAGCAGTACTGTCTCTACTGTAATGTAATTTGTTTATATCTCTGTTTCCATTCCCTTTCTCACTTTTTGAGTGAAGAAAGAAAGAAATCACATTTTCTGAATGAATAAATGTGCAGGCAGTCACCAGCCACAACAAGTCTCCTGTGTGATGGTTTCATTTGAAGATTAAACTAAACTTAACTAAAGTGTTTAATTCCATTTTTTGGGGAATCATCCTATTCATTTTCTACTTCCCCACACTGGGAAGTTATGGATGCATGTATTTGAGGTAGAAAATAGCCAAGATTTGCTCAAAAAGTATATGGGATTAGTAGCATGCTTACATTTCTGAAACATTTGCAACCTTTTTTCACAAGTACAAATCCTAAAGATGTCATTATACTGTTCACGGTTTCATTTAACTGCTTTTGCCAACATGCTTATTAGAGGAGTAGGAGAAAATGGCATGTCCAAGTAATACTGTCATAATGAAATCCATGGATAAAGGTTTTTTGTCTTTCTTTTTGCCTCACCACCCTTGTTTTCTCACTTGTTTTAGCCTCTGATTCCCCTCTCACACTTTGTCTCCCTCCCCTCCACCCACCCCTCCTCTTTCTCCACTACCCGAGGTCATGAACGGTGGTTTTGTTATCTTCTCTTTTCTCATCCCCTGTGTGTCAATGTTTACTGCCAGCTAAAACAACTCTCCTTGGATCAGACTCACTGGTAATGCTTCACCTGTTGGACTTGTCTCTGGTTCCTATTACCTGAAAGAGTGGCCGTAGAGATTTATGTCGACTCTGCAGCTGACACAGGTTTAGAGCCGTTTCCAGAGAGCCAGCTGGCTGCTTTAATCTGCAAATAAACCCAACTACTGGGGGGTATCAGTGTGAGAGGCAGGAGAGCTGGCACGTGAACGCCTTCCCCAGCTCTACAACGTCTTGTCATTTATCACAACTTAACGACTTTAGTTTTAATGTTATTGCCTTCTGGAGATGAGAGTTTCCTCTTTCACTCAGGTTATCCATCAGCCAAGTGACGTTGATTGCTGTCATATAATTTTGTATAAAGCAATCATGATTCATGACTGTCTTAAAGAGAGATTGGTATAAGTGGTCTTTTTTTCTTTCTTTTGACTTTCAACAAATAGTGTCTAAATAACAATTACATCCGTTCTCTGCTCTCCAGTGAAAACATTGCATCTCCACGTGTTACCAGGTTTACATATATCCACAAGTTAAAAAATGTTTTGCAGAAAAACAACCATGTTTTTTGGGGCAGCCGCCTCATATACTCATAAACTATTATGCAGCGATTTAAAGCTCCACCAATAAAACTTTCTTTCCAAGTTCATCCTTGACCATAGAAATAGTAGTTTGTCAAACCAATCCAAAATGTCCACTTACTAGTTTTTCACTGGAGCTTTCAACCATATGAGCTCTCCATCTCCATGACAATTTTGTCAAACTAAGATTTTTAAAAATGTGGGGGTGTCCCAGTAGCTCACCTGCTTGAGAGCGTAATATTAAGGCTGAGTCCTTACCACAGCAGCCTGGGTTCGACTCCAGCCCGGGCCCTTTGCTGCATGTCAATACAAAAATGTTGAGATTTGTCAGGTCAACAGAAACATTGACAGGTGATGAAAGATAATGTTGTGAAAATAAGCACTTGTTTGCAACATCGCATGAAAGTAATGTAACATAAGCCGTTGCTGTGTTTTCAGAGTTCCTCCGTCATCAAGTGGCCAAATAAATCAATTAATGCAGCTTTAACTTCAATGGTAATGTTCAAAGTCAATCCAGGAAAAGTGTGTGGGTAGTTTTAGCTAATCCTAACCATACCTTAACCACGCCATGCTTATTGCACACCATGTTCCTTAAACAAATGTTCAGTGTGATCCCAAAATGAGCCTCAAAAGGAAAATATGAGGTATAGTTACTTAATTATCTCTTATTTTGGTGATGTGTTGAGGAAAAGTGGTCAGTTTCCCTCATTCTGTAATGTACTTTGTTGGAAATATGGTTGCATGTGCACATCTTGTTTTTCTAAAAGAAATGTTCCCTCACATTTTCCTTCCCTGTCTCTTTCAGGACAATGTGAGACTAATAACACATACTTTTATCACTGCCTCCACAAAATGTGCTAGAATTTCAGTCCTAGTTACAGAAGACCATTTCCCTCACAGCTCCTGCATTTTGTCCCACTCTCAAGCCTGTACCTTTTATATGACACAGTGCACAGCAATCTGCAGCACATGGTATAAACCTATAACACAGCGCTGAGCTAAGGGAAGGACAGGCCTTTGTCCAGTCTCCAATAAAGCCCAAATAACCTGTGTTAGATTTAAAGAGCTGCCTCGCCTCTGTTGCCCTCTGTTCCTCTTTACTCCCCAGATACAAGACAGAAGTGAGACATGTAGCTGAAATACAGGCGCTGCTGACAGGCTGTGTGTTATAAAGCTGCAGCCACACAACCCCCACCCCCACCCTTCAAACTCTTGATGGGATTGTACTCTTTCAATGATGGAGGGAGACGCGACGCAATGGATGGCTTCTCATCTGTCTCTCCACTGTGAATACACTGTACACTCTGTTACTGCTTGGGGGGATAGTAGTGTTTGTGTATGGGAGGGGGTGGGGGGGGGGGGGGTCTGTGTGTAGGCATGCATGCTTGCATAGATTTAAGGCTCATTGCCATCCCCCCAAAAAAAAAAATATCCAAAAGTGAACAGAAAAACAAAGAGAAAACGCCTGGAATTTTGTATATTTTAAGCTATTTCACCCATTTTTTAATATTAAGTAATTTCTAAATGAAAAATATTAATAAAACCAATGACATTTCACTTTAAGTGACTTATTTAGCATTTATATACAGTATAAAAACACTGAATTGATGATTTATAACACACTGTAATGTAGTTGTAATGTAAACAGATTAAAGTATTTATAAAGTATTTGTCATTTGTCAACTACAGTATAACTCCTCTTGCTGGCACCATAAGTGGAGGCTGGTGTATAAACTGATAATGAATGATAGTAGAGTAAAAATTGTGAATGACAATAAAGTAATAATTTAAGATTTGTCTTTATCAGAGACGTTAGATTGTTTACAGCTGGTGTACATTAATAAACATTTACACATGTCCATATATCTGCTTACAACTACACTTCTAAATGCTTACAGGTGCATATAAATGCTAAATGGGAGAGTTAAAATAAAGTGTTACCAAAACACCAAGAAATTCACACATTTTTTATAAATAAAAACCAAAAATAATCAGCCATAGTGTGACTGTTTTGTGTGTGCAGTGAGAGTAGTTTTGTGTTTCTGTATGTGTGCAGCAATGTTGTGCCTTTATGTGTTATATGCGTCCTATGATCAACGGGTCTGTGCAGCTAAAGTACGTCTGAAATCCTGTCAGGAGCAAAGGAAGGTCTTCCACGTACTCCACATGATCAGGGATTCAATGCAGCTGGTCTCAATGCATAGGGTGTGCATGTGAGGTCATTTTCTGAGAACGACCAATGAATGCTATTTGATGAAATCCTTCATTTTACAGCACAGTGGATAATACACCGACTGCACACCTGCTCCTTCCCCGTAATAGACTGACCATTTCAACATGAGTTAAAGTGCTGATCCTTTATTGAATTAACCTATTAAATAAGCTTTATTAATGAAGGAAGGGATTTAAATGGTGGAGGGAGAAACGATTAAAGCAGGGATTTTTTGGCTGAGATGACTGAAATGGATTTTGCTTCTTTTTACATTTGCAAGAATTCTTAAGGTTTTTTTTTTTTACATTTAGTTGGAGACAGGATGCCTGCTGCTGATGGATATGTAGGACTAGATTTACTGATTGCTGCAGGGACTGAACATATCAACATAAAGTTAATGGGAGGGACTCTTTAACTGCTCATCAATCCTTGGGAAAAGATTCCTAAAATGTTGCACATAAAAGGAGTCCTGAGATTATTGCTTATCAGAAGTCAGAGTGAAATCATCGTCATAAACAGTTTCAGGGTGTATGGCGTATGTAAGAAAGTATGGCAAGCGGCAAGCATGATAGATGAGATGGGACGGACATTGTGACATTATCCCCAAGTGTGATGGGTGAGAGTGCTCAAGGCCTTTTTCGAGGCTCGTGCCCACAAGGATAGCAGAGCTGTGACTAACACGCGACCTTGTTTAAAAATTCAAGACGGGAAGAGAAACACAAACAAGTACATGTGCGAACGGGGACACAAGGGCGTGATGTACATATGCACATACTCTTCCTGTCTCTCCAGCTTTGTCTTTTTCGATGTCACTCCCTCTTCTACTTCTTTCAAGGAGGTCTGTCTTTGTTCCTGAAATAGCGACAGAGAACAGACGGCCGCGGTGTAACCAAAATCTGAGAAACTGACAGAGATGGTGACATCGGACTTGTTTACCTGCACAAAATATCCCAGATAAAAGCATATATCTGTTAAGGTGATATTCAAAATGAGTTGTTTATGTGCTTCTTCCTGTCCTAATCACAAACAGCATGAACGCATAATAAGATTATTCATTATTCAGAATATTATAATGGAAAAAGTGCTTACACGCATCACGAAACAGCAAGCAGCACAAGATGTGTCAAGCCTCAGTATCTCGTCTTAAATTGCACATTCTATCTATGATACTTGATATTTTCTTAAGTAATGAAGAAGGGATGTGGCAGTTACATGCAACTGTTAATGGTTTCATTTGTTCAGCAGTGGATAAAATAATGACAATCTGTCCTCCTATTTAGTATCAAGTAAACCTAGTTTGAGAAAAACAAAGAGAACGGTGATACAACTCTCCCTGCAATCAGTGTGAAACCCTGAATTTATAGCAGTTTAAAAGGTGACCAGCTATTGTTTTTAAAGTAAATACTTAAGAATGAAAATAGAGAAATACAAATCTTTTGATTAAATTAGGTTTAGCTCTCTTTTAGCTCTCTCTGGGCCTCTTAAGTTAGTTAAGATGGTTGGAACCTGATGTACCTCATCTAACAGCAGCAGAGTTTCTTTCCAACCCTAGTTTAATTTTTTTTCCATTTCCTATTAGTCCTGTTTATATATTAATACATTATAAGTATATTTTACTATATACATATTTACTACTGGAGATTAAGGATTTCAGACTTTTTCACACACTAAGATGATGTGTTTTTGCAGAAAAACATCACTGAGTAAGTGTTTTTTTTGTTTTTTTTGAAGAATTGTAGGATGAATCCGTGTCTGCAGTTGGCTCTTCCTGCATACATGTGATCAGTCATGTGAAATGAATCCTAAATTGGCTCTTTAGAACGTGTAGAAGTTGTAGAAGTTAGATAAAGTAAGGTAAACGCCCCTTCTCTTCATCTTCATCTCTTCATCCACCTCGTCCATGTGTGTGGGTGACAGTGGAGGTAAATAATCAAAAGTCAACAGCTATAAATGATGAAATTTCATATAGACAGTTTGAATAGGTCTCTTTCTTTGCAGACATTTTGACTTTTCATAGTAAAGCGTGATACTATGGCTCCTTTGTTGCAAGTGTCCCAGTAAACCATGACAGTGTGACAGAGAGTCAGCATGCACAATACCAGGACCCTGAAGCCGAGGCAGCTAAATAACCATCAGCCATCATTCATTTTATTATCTAAACCTGTGATTTTCCGACTGAGGAAAAGGCCTGTCCTGGCTATTTCGAATTTACCTTCAGACAAGTTTCAATTTGCTAATAATTTTGGCCTTTACAACTCCACAGCCTCTTTTAGCTGTTAGCCTGCGAGTAGCCATTTGCATTAACAAGAAACACAAGCACACAAACAGTTTTTAATGCCTCTGTTATTGTGTCCACTTCACACTTTCCAACTCTCATTTAACCTCCAAAAGCCTCCGAGTGTTATAAACCCTGTTTCAAGAATGACAAATGTCGAATCCATCTCATTGATTTAACATAAAACACACCACCGATGCATAGCGGAGGTGTTTGAGTGCATCCCCACATCAAAGGAATATAATGTAATTTGGCCCTTTTGATTGGATCTTGCAAATTATATTGAAATGACAAGTGAAAGCGGAACTGTTGCTTTTCATTTTAGTTTATTAATTACACTGAGGGAGTGACCGAACTCCGATCCCTCTGTGCCAAGCTGGCTCTCGGTCAAGCATAATGACCGAGATTCACATCTACAGTATTGATCGGGCCACCAGTCGTTTATAATCCCTCCCCGCCGCTGCTCCCGACCTCTCGCCCCTCTCGGTTAAATCGTTTGGGTCTTTCCACAATCTGGGGGGGGGGGGGTAGGATTGTATACTCATACTGTATTTAGTATACTATTGTGAGTGCAGTTAAAAGGGTTTCAATTTGCATATGTCTTTCAAAGAAAACATGAAATAGAACAGCTACGTTCTTCAGTGGATCATGGCAATATAAGAGAGTTAATGTGTGTAGGAGTGAAAACAAAACATCGACTTCCTCTTTGTTCTTTTCTTCTTAATCTGCATTTTGATGTGCAAATTCAATTTGGAAAATCATGGTTTACCACAAGAGAAAAAATACTACTGTTAGGAGCAGATTGTACAGTAGTGAGAACCAGAGTCTTGTTTGACTATTTGGAACAACAACGGCCACTATTATTCACACATTACACATAAATCACACTGTTCTCAACACCAACCCATCTTTGCTGTGTCCTTAATTACCACCAGACTTCTTGTGTAGAAGAAAATATTATATACTTTATAAGAGAATCAGCTGCATTATCTACTTAAAATGATGATAAAGTCGTGGAGTAAAAGCTCAATAACTAGCACTAATAACACAACAAAGATTGTTTGTTGATATTTCACAGGTGATCTATGGAATTCATTATCGTTCATCATTATTATTTAACAACTTTGTGTGTATGAAAGACAGCTAGAGTGATAGATATTTAGGTTTATTCCTTTCAAACTATTTCTTGTTGCTGAGCTCTTCCAAAAGCTAAATCATTCAAAGATAATATTTAACACGGCCCGTTTTTCACAATAACTTCAATTTCTGTTTCGCAGTCAGAAGTTATAAAGTATTAAATCCCAGCTGTTGCTGCAATCTGCTACTTTACATGATTTAGCGGTTCAGTCTTTATTTGTAACCATTAAAGGGAAAAATAAGGGTTTTGTGTTAATATTTGCAACATCTAAGGGCTATATCATGTACTGGGTTTCGTTTCTCAGTTCTCAACTTTGTTGCTAACGTTGAAGCCTGTATATGCTGCAGCTGGAGCACCTGGCTCTCAGCCTGATGTTGGCAAGGAAGTTCTGGCTTTGAGCTGACCCTGATCGCTGGCAGTTTCTGCAGTGCAGTGAAATAAGGTATTATGTTAACATTATATTAAACCTCATTATTTTAGAAATGGAGGATCGGCTTTTGGTATCATTCATCATCATTGATATAAATAAGCTTGCTAAACATTGGAATCTAGACAAAAGGAGGCACCAGACCTACTCCAAAGTGTGCAAAACTTGTTGCCGGTCAGAATTGATTTTAGCATTTTACTGGTCTCTTTCAAGGCTTTGCATGAGCCGGCCTGTGGTTATCTGTCTGAACTCTTGATCCCCCATGAGCCTGCTGGGCCCTGTTGACTCTTGGCCTCCCTTCATTTTAAATCTTGTTTTACTTACGGCTCTTTATACTGTTTGTTTTAGCCTGTGGCAGGAATTATTCATTTACTCTGATAAAACTATCTTACTGCATTGATCATTAGTTCAGTTTTATTTTCCCTACCGACTCCTTCATTTTGAAAGGCACAACCGTATCTTAAGGCTTAAAAACCCTCCCACGGCCCCTCTCCTCCCCCTCATTAGATGCTGCCATTATGAATGAGGCAGATTTGCTGAGCAAAATAATTAAGAGATCATAGCTCACAGTGGGTTACTTGGAAAAATTAAGCGTTGTGAGTATTTTGTTTATTTGAACTAGTCAGCAGTGTGCTGTGTGTTCTGGTCAGTCCTCATTAGGACTGATCTTGATCTGACACAAAGCCAAAGACTGACTGACAGCCTGCGAGGCCACCAGGGACAGCCAGTATTTCACCTGCTGCTGCAAACACCAAGTTTACATTTCATGTTGCTTAACGAAAATGGTTGTATCCAGTGATTTGTGACCTCGTTATCAGTGATAACATGAAACAATAGAAAGTGCTCTTTTTAAATGGAAGTGAAAACTGACATTTACTGAACTTGTGCAGGTGCGCATATAGATTTTAAATGTTTTATTTTGATCTAACAATTGCATTCAAGAATACAGGATCAAACCTTTACTGAGGTTATGTGTCATTTTTTAACACATTTTCTTACATGTAGAGAAAACATTAATTTTGGTAGAGATGGAGCAACATTTTCCCAGTTGCTTAGTCGTTTTAACTGGATGAAGTAAAGAATAAGAATACAAACTGCACATTCACTCAGGAGTACAAACACAACAAAGCTAACATTCAACCATCTATAAGCTTATAACACAGGCTCACACAGTTATATGATAACAACCACAAGTGCTCTAAAGAAAGCTCATGTGAAATTCATGTTTTTTGCATATGATATCATATTTAAAAATGTCCAAAAACCAGTTGTGTATTCATGTCAAATGAGTTTAAGTTTGTTTTTGACCTTTGAGACAGTAGTTGAGAAAAGGTCTATTTAGTAGCTGTTCTGGAGCTTTCAATCATATCACACAACAAGTCCAGATTAAATGAAAAAAATAGTAGTCTGCCCTCATTTGTCTGTGCTTTCCAAAACAGTTACGGTTGAAAAATAAATCTGTTTCATGACGGCATGGTTTGGCAAAAGCATGCATACAAATATATAGTATACAGTATGTACGTGTTTACAGACAGTTTGGGACAATCTGGAATATAGTTTTTGATATACTTTAAAGTACAGCTTAAATCAAAACATACACAGTCATATTTGTCCACACACCCTCACTGATACTGCACATTGATTTCCTCTGAACTTCCTCACCATCACCCTCTACCCCTGTCTATTATTTGTGTTTTCATCCTCTGCCATGCTCTGCCCTCACTGTCTGGGATTATGATCTAACTTTTTTTTTCATGTGCCAGATCCCCTCAGGCAGATCGTCCCTGTCTGGGAATTAAACTGCTAAATGACGGGAATGCAGTCAGACGCCACTGGGACTCATAATCTTAACAGTGACCCTGTTATTGCAGCCGTCCCACGAGTACTATGGCGCTTTTTTGAAAATATATTTCACAGGGAAATCCATTTTATTAGTCAGTGTTGGGGGGGTGATTTCTTACAGCGATATCATTGCTTTTTCCACTGACAAATGGTGCAATGAGTCGCAGCTTCTGTTTCATATTCCAGTAACCAATCCAAAAATAGAAATGAACAAAATGAAAATAGAATGAATTGTGAGTCCTGTTTGATGATGATGATGATGATGATGATGATGATGATGATGAAGCATAAAAGACAGGCAACTAATTTTTCTGGTTTTAGCAAAAAGGCAAAAGGCAACTCTGAGGTGGAATAAATTTCTGTTACAGGGTACGCGTCTTGTACCCTGTAGGCCTGTGATGTCCCCCTTTGGTATTCTTATTCAACCTGTCTAGATACAGCAGATGAAACTGAACATAATCTGCTAGATTTTTATTATATTGGTGGCAATTAATGGGTAAATTAAAGTAATTGCTATGCATATGCGCCAAATTTGAATGGAAAGTGACACCTTTTCACACCTTGACAACTAGTGGAGGTGATTTGTGTTTGCTGGCTTTGGAGAGAAAACAACCTAAAAAAGAACAACAGGGAAAAGAGGGAAGATTATATATGTGGATTTACATCTTTTATCATGTTAATGGGGGCTGTTCACACCAAATTGCCCAAACAGGATAATGTGTGTGGAGTGTGATGGTAAGAGTGTGTCAGCTGTCTGATGAAAGGAGAGATAGACGGCACTCCTGATGCTCGACTCGCTAACATTGGTTTGAAAGATGGAACTACTCACACACACACACACACACACACACACAGACACACACACAGAGGGCATAACCCTGAAAGAAGAGGAATTTAACCTTATGGCCTTAAGTGAGACCTATGGTGAACAGCGTCATTAAGTACAAAAATACAATAATTCACAGACATTGTGCCCAAAACAAAACCAAGTAAACAAATACGCCAAACTTGAAAAAGCAGACACAAACTCAGAACTTGTATCCAGACATATTACGACTGATTCTAGATTTGTGTGAAGGAAAGCAAATACACTCATTTGTGCTCTGTCATACAACGCAGGAAGAGGGCTGCGGTGGCTGTTTGCAAACTGAAAAAAAAAAATACACAGAAAGAGTTGGTAAGAGAAAGAAACGCTTGAAAACAAAAGTGACACATGATGATGAGTAGTGACAGAGAGAGACAGAGAGATCATAACTCATCTCAGATAAGGACTGTTTTTGAGATTTTGTTTGTGCAAAGCTGTCTTGGTGATCCCTAAATGTGTTTGGGGTACATATTCAGGCTCACATTACTCTGAGAGCAGCTGAAGCATTTCAGGCAGCTGGAGGGACTGTTTGTTATTGGGGTGGACTTTTTAAAAGAGCAAAGTCCTCACCACCACCCTAACTAAAAGATAGAATCTCAAAATAATACAACAGTAATGAGTTGGTATAAATTATTGAGCCATTAATATATAAAAGTGTATAGAGAATTTAAGATGGTGGACTCCTATTTAAGCCTTAATATGTTAATGGGACAAAATCACCACATCACACATTAGAAGTGGAATAAGCTATGCCAAATATATGGCCTACATAACAAAAGTGTGCTTTAACCATTAACTGAACATTTTAGCCACTTTCTATTCTTGGACCATGAGCTTCTAAAGACGGAGAGGCTGACAGTTTCCTCTTGGCAGCCGTGCCAAACAGTGCACAGTTAAAATCAAAACACAAGTCACTCACATTCAGCGATTAAAGCGCACTGCTCACCAATGTGCAGGAGCCGCAAGTCCTCCAAATTAAACGACAAAATACATTGTTTGTAATTACAGTATAAAAATAGTCGACATTTTGTCGGTGCCTTCCAGACCTTTTACAAATCATGATCGCATAAATAAAACCATTTTCTGATCTGACACTGCTTTGGTTAAGATCTGTTTAGGTTTAGGCACAAAAATGGCTCGGTTAGGGTTAGGGAAAGGTTGACAGCATTCTTCTGTGTCAAAGCCTGATGTTTTGTTGAGCCATCCTACCACACTGACTTCCTCTCTGTCTGGACTTTGTCGCTCTATTACAATGTCACACTTCCTTTGTTGCAGATGGGCAACACTCATAATTCCTACGCCCACTAGAGGGCTTTGTCAGAGAAATTAACACTCTTTTTTAAGTTTTTAAAAAAAAAAGAAATTGAGACTATAAGACACATTTAACTTTAATGTTCTGCTTTCTGTTGTGATGCAGAATATTAAGAAGTTGGGAACCACTGTAGGAAAAATGCTCCCAGGTGAGATAATGTTATAACTAATAAATAATATAAATAATAACTAATAAATACACATTCATTCTGTTTCTCAAAACTGACACATTGATCTTAGTAGCTACCAGCTGCTTTTTTAATGTTTTAGTATCTTACATCATGAGACTCTTTGCCTGGAAAGGTCATGGCTCCTCCTGTTGGGATGTACTTGTGTTGGTTGTTGGTTGCGGTCACCTATAAATGAACCCCACCTGTGTATATTGATTGTGAAATTGCCAGAATACTCGCTGAAGAAGGGCATCTCTCTCAAAACATCCGTGTGGCGATATTAAAAAATCTAATTGGAGTGCTGTCCCAGTTTTTATTCATTTGTTTATTATTATATAGTTGCTTGCTTGCTTCACATAGATAATGAAGATGTGAAACTGCCTGAACTGAAAAAAAGTGCATCAACTTAATAAACTTATCTATGTCTTTATGTGCATGTGTATGTTGCATACAAGCTCCTGTTTCTTTATTATGTGTCCCTGCCTTTTCTCATATTAACAACTCCTCCAAGCAGCTCACTCCTGCAGGTGTCAGAGGGAGGCCGGGCAGCAGAGCCATCAGGGAGAAATATGGGCTGTAAGCCGGAGCTGTAGCACCATTACCGCCAGCGTCTTACTGCTGCTTTCATCTGTTAGCTCTATCTCAATGGTCATCTGGGGAACCTGGCGGCCGCGCTGCCATCAAATTGGAGCTGGGCAGGAGGAGGAAACAAAGACCATTATACGGTGGGATATATAAGGTGGGAGGGGGGCACAGGCGTGGGACCAAGAGTGAGAAATGTACTTCTGTGCAAGTGCCTGAGCATGTTTCTGCGTATGTGGCTGCACGCATGCATTTCTGTGTTTGTGCCCCTTTGTGTGCATCACAAGAGAGACAGGAGAGAGAGAGAGAGAGAGAGAGAGAGAGAGAGAGAGAGAGAGAGAGAGAGAGAGAGAGGCTGCATAACAAATCAAAAGCCCTGGTTTGTCCATAAGAAGCCTCGTGGCTGCAGGCTACAAAGAAAAGCCAGCACAACACTTTGTCTGCACTGCCTCTCTCTCTCCGGTGGCAGGTCGTTTCATTGAACAACAGTACTGCAGCTGATACAGTACAGGCTTCTCTGGCAGCTCTATTCAACAAAGTACAGGATGAAGTAACAGTTTTTTATGTCTTTGTGTGTTTGTGTAAGTGCATGTGTGTGTCTGTGTGCCAATTTGTATAGTTAGATCATTTTTTGTGTGGGTACCTTTGTGTCACTGGTGGCGGCATAGAGTAAGTGGTTTGGCAGTGTGCAGCTGCTTGTTTGTGTTTGTGTGACAATAAATATATTTTAAGAATGAAATGTAAAAATTATTTTTCAGAAACTAAAGCAGTGTAGGGTAACAGTCCCATCTAACTTCGGGTGTGAGACAGGGCCATTAGCTGCTGGGGTTTCTCCTGCGGCTGCATGAGCCATAGCAGCATGTGCTACACTGATTTTCAGCCAAGTTGTGCAGCAAAAGCTGATTTGACCTTTGACCCTAAATGTGCTGACCTCCACAATGAGCGTCCAACAGGATTCAGGCCTTGGCGGGAGACTGACGTCATGGCGGCTGCAAATTTAATGTCGAGAAGAGTGGTGGAAAAGTTCATTTTGCGCATTTCTGAATTCCCAGTCCCGATCCTACTGGGACTTGAGTAAAAAACCTCAACCATGGCATAAAATATTAGAGAATATGAGAATACCAGATTAGAAAATTCATATTACGATTGTTTATTTATTCTTTGAAAGTCATATATATATACATACATATACATTGTTATTGTATATATTTTTGTATATCATTTTTACTTTTATTTTTCACTTAAGTATTGTAAATGTGTATTTTTTTTTTTTTTTACAATTTCTTATTTTTATATCTTATTTTTGTACATACTCTGATTTCTAAATTTATGCTACTTTCTACTCTTGAATGGGAGCACCGGTACTGTATAATTTCTCCCCGGGGATCAATAAAGTATTTCTGATTCTGATTCTGACATTCTGATGTAGTCTGCAGTATGCCAGTTTGCTCTTTATTTTGCGCACTACCTATAAACTATTTGGCCTTGCACATTTGGTCTGAAACCACTGTAATGCAGCAAGATGTTGTTCTCAAAAGATAAGAAAAAATGATAGAGAGACCAAAGAATCGAGGGTTGAACAGAGATACACATTCATTCTCCTGCAGTCCAGCTCTAAACCTGTGTGCTCATACTGCAGCTGCTTGCCTCTGTCTGATAGTCACGTATGCCCAAATTCAAGGCACTGGTTCCAGGCAAACACTGCCATTTCACCATTTCCTTTATGCAGCGAGGTGGAAAGTGAGGGTGTAGAGGTTGGGGTGGTGAATGGTTGTGTAGCACATCAGACTTGACTAACATCCTGTTATCGACCTGGAATTAACTATTATTACTTAACCACAATCTTTCCCATGTGTTTTAGTTGGCTAATCTGAACCATACCTTAATCATTGGTTATTTACTGCAACCACGATCTTTCCCCAACCATAACTATAGTGTAGTTTCTATGCCAGATGTTGAAGAAAACAAGAATTTTGAAAACGTCATTGAGGATAATCCAAGCTTTTACTGAATATCAACATTCTTGTCCTTGAATAGTGTTGTGTAATCATAAAAGTACTTGTTGTGGTGAGTACCATTTAGGACATTTTTAACATGAAAATAAATCTGCATAACTTTTCTAAACAATGAACTGAAACAAAATGTTTGTATTTCGGTGTAGCATGAGAGTCCCTTCTACTGTAAGCGATGTATATGTGTGAATCACATCAATACTCGCAGTGGTGAGCTGGAGGGAAAGGAGATAAAGAAGAGTTATGGCTCTATCTCCTGGTGTTTCTGTCTCTGAGGGAACAGCTACGTAAGAGAGACCTTTTAGTGCTGACACATGCCTGAGTGCCTTTAAGGTTGAGGGGAGATGTTATGTTTCTGACGTATGACTGCAAGTACAAACACTCCTGAGCGTAAATGATGGCAGAGGTAATGATGACTGCTGTAGCTGCTCAGTCTCCACATGCTAGTCAGGAACTCAGTTTGTCTAGCCATGGGTGTAGCTGTGGGTAAAATGCACATGATGTTCCTTTTGCAATGCGATGCACGGGCTGTCTTCTACATGAGCCCCTCGAGGGGTCGAGTCATATTTGCACCATTAAGGTGTGATTGATTTGCCACTCAGGGTACGCCTACAGCGGTCTGAGATCGTCTCTGCATTTCCCAGAGAGCTGTTGGTTTTATGAATAGATTTGATATGCGTTTGTCAATATCTTTGGTCTGCGCATTTCCATCGCAATGGCACAGGAAGACAGGTTAAGGAATGTGTGTTTGTGTGCACCTTGTGTGTGTCTATGTGCATGCTCTCAGGTTGTCCTTGTGAAAAAGTGAGAAGGTGTCAATAAGGTCTTCTCATGAAAAACAAGTGTAAATATGAGATGAATAAGAAGTGTATTATAAAGTTGTCCTTCAGCATAAAAAGATAAGCGTGTGTTCATCAGGCAAGCAGAAAAAAGATCAACAGCTGCATGCTGTATTCACTGCAGTACTGTACATTACAATAAATACATGTAAAGAATAAAGCATTATTTTTAAATACTGAGATTAGTTTGCAGTGTTGCTGCTTTAGTGCACTTGGTATCTTGGGAAAAGTGATTGTGTAGCCAGAATTATGCAACCACAGAAAATATGAAGAAAAGTACAGATGAATACAGATGGAACTTTTTAAATTTCTGTTTCAGATGTTGCAAACAATGAAAACCTCTCTGAAAAACTTCTCACCAAAAAAGATCCCTCCAACAGAAAGACTCAGACAGCCAGTGGTCAAAAATGACTGTAATTTCTCTGAAAAGCATTTGGAGAAAAATTGCTGCAAAAAATTGCTGATGTGCTGAAAAAGATAACGAACATGTCCTAAGAGGTCATGTGAGTGTGTTGCCATCAGCTTAAACCATGATCAAAACTTTACCCCAACTTTAATCAAATCATTTCTCATCACATTCTTGATTAAGCTTAGGATAGATATGTGACAACAAAATGTATTCTCTTTCTACAATCCAAAGTTTCAGTATTTCATTAACACTTTTGTACAATATGATAAAACGATTGGTGCTTTTTGTAAGACATCGTGCAAAACATCACCAGAATATGTTGACATGTTCTAAAATAGTCACAATTGTTTAACAGCTACAGTACAGTGTGTTGATGTGAAGTTGTGAGTCTTATTTTGAAAAAAAAATGGCCAGCTTGTTGGTGTGCTTTCTTGGTAATACCATTATTCCACTTCCATTGCACTTTTTTTGTGCAAAGACAGTTTCAACACCACATGCACAATACATCAAAACATGCAGATCAATCTGTGACGGTTTAATATAACTCTTGGCAGCAATGAAACAAAGGTTTTAATCGTGGAAAATACTGTGAAAGGTTGTATGGAAGAAAAGAACCCTGCAACATTGTCATACTTTAAGTTAGGCACTTAATTCGACTGATCTTTTTCATTAAAAGGACCACCACTCTGTTTTGAATCAATAAAAGAACAAATTAAAATTTCTACTATTATTCATCAAGAAGAAAAGTAAAAACCTAACAACATAAAATGTGACCTTATTCTCAGTGGCCTAGGTAAACATCACTTGTGCAGGAATGAAAAAGATAAAAATATGTCTTCATCATTCCTTTCATTGCTTAATTTAATCGCTGGAGAGACAGACCAGCAAACCTGTCCATTGTGTTAAAATATTCAAACCAAGTATCTCTCGCTGTGTCTCCAACAACAATTATGAAACATTCAATCGTATGCTTTGTTCTAACTCCATGGATACAAATTCTAACACAGATATATTGAATATATACAGTTCACTATAGGTCTTAATTGACATGATTATCCAACAATCCAATGCAGTGGGAATGTAATGAAAAAAACATAGTAGAGTAATTGAAAAACATACAAAAGAATACCCTAGCAACCACACCAAACACCCTTGTTATTACCCAGCAACATCCAAGCATCATAGCAACCATGGATTTAAGTACAAAGCAACACCTTTCACAAAATCCCAGCAGGACTTCAGAAAATGTAGCCTTTTTCTAGTTGTGCACCGCCCTGCCTCTTAGAGGTTTACTAAAATGTGAATAATTTGCATCAACTAAATATTTGTTCAAAGTTAAAAGAAAGAAATTACATTATTCAATCTAAAATATTCTATAAGATTTTCTGCAGCTCACTTCAAATCGCTACTTCGTCATCTATTTGGCCCACTTCAACGCCGCAACATCGACTTCCCTCTATCGAAACGTTTTATTTATTTATTTATAACCAGATTCATATCTATTCAAATTGGCTCCTGTCAAAGAAGCCGGTCTTGAAACTCTTATCAGACATCACCTGTTACTGCAGGTTGTGTTGCCATACACACATTATCTGTTAGACTGAAGCGTATTAAATGTCCTTTCTTTCTTTCTTTCTTTCTTTCTGTTCAAGCCTACAGCATTGTGAGGGATCAAGTATTGCAACTTCATGACTAAAGTTCCTTTCTTTACTTTTCTCTTCTTCCTCTTTATTCCCCCTCCCTTTTTTTTTTGCTTCTTATTTCTTCCAGTAGTCTTTTTTTTTCATTGTCTTGGTAATGCTACATCGAGCATAAATGTTTTAGTGCCACATGCAATTTTGATGGGGACGCCACCATTCTTGTGTCTTTTTCGGATGCAGTATGTAGGCCTAATTGCGCCATGCGCAGTTATCCCTCTTCCCACTTTAATACAAAGGGGTAAAGAGAAGGAGAGAGAGAGAAAAGATGTGTGATGCCCATCTCTGGTTAAGTGTTGGAGTCACTGGGATATGTGTAGCAATGCTTCCTATAACTGCAATAGAATTGTCCTGCACTGTTGTACTGCATGTTTCTGCACGAGCGTGTGTGTTTAAACCTTTGAACAAAACCTTAATATAACCAGGTAATCCGCTGTAAACTTGCTCATCTGTGAAAGCGATTTGGACATTACCTGCCAGTCCTCTGCACGTCTAATGCCTCTGCGAACCTCATTACTGCCTTGTTGATTAGCCAGTGACGCTCTCAGTGTTTGTCATATAGCCGACAGTCACCGCAAAAGGCAGCCCTGCAGGGTCTGAGAGGAAAACAATCCGTGAAAAACAGAATAAAATATGCATGTGATACTTTTGACAACATTTGACTGTTTGACGTTCTCGCTAGATGAACCCAGAAAAAAAAGCAACATCCATATCATCAGTCACCATGTTCCCCTCTTTGATTCTTACCTCGATTTTCATCTTTATTTTGGCTTCTTTCTTTTTTTAAATACACAACACATGGTATTTAATGTCATTGAGTTTGCAGTATTCTAAATGTTCTTTAACCACTAAGTTGTGACATCACTGGATTATGGATGACAAAACTGGTTGTATATTTAATAAGATTTAATAAAGATAAGATTGCTTTGCTTTATTGTATTGGTAGTCTTATTACACGGGTATTTTACTACTATGCACACACAGACAACCTTCATATTCCTTAAACCCTAACTTAAAAACTGCCTCAGCTTCATGCATAACTTTAACCGAAACCTAAATGTATTTCCTAATACAAATTTCAGACTAATCCTACATTCAAACAAGAAATAAGAAACAGTAAACAATCTTCAGATTTTAGATTCTCCACTATCGTGTGTCGTCGCCAGGGCATCTGGTCCTCACTAATGTCTAAACACACACACACTTACACACACACACACACACATGCACGCATGCACACACAGGTGTCGCTTTCCAGTGCGATGAATCTGCAGATGCAGCCTCACCGCATTTGGCGTGCAGCGGCTGACGTCAGGAGCAGAGCGGAGTGAGAGGAGTTGAAATAGGGCAGAGCAGGAGCGGAGCGCTGAGAGGAAACCAGCCGGAGGAGCCGAAAGGATGGCAAGCCGCTGCTGAGAGTTGGGACGCACTACCCGTCGCTACTAACGCAGCCGCTACTGAGACACCAGCCCCTAATTAACCTGAACCCCCGACACCCGGCGGAGCGGGAGGAGAGGAGTGGAACTAAAAGAGCGCAGTTTGGACGCGTCGCTGCGTGGAAATCTGTGGCATATTTGCTCGAATTTGCCTCGGAATACCACAGGTAAGGTGCAAGCTGTATTTACCAATGCGGGATAAGGGCTCCAAGGTTTTTTAAAGGCTTATTTATTGTTGTTTTTTAAAAACAAGTTTGGTTGTTTTGGGTGCGTGGCGCTGCTTCACCCATCACTATTTGCATTAGCGTGTGAATGTGAGTGACTGGAAACTGTGGAGAGGGTGGCAGTGGCGTGCTTTAAATTTGAATTAGTTTGCGAGTAGCTGTGGGAAAATGCATCAATAATAGAGAGAAGAAGCTCCAGAATTTACGGCCAGAAAGAAATGTGTGAGGTGCAGCCTGATAGCGCAGGGCGATGTCAAAGACAATCTGTGACAGTCTTTAACTACACTGCCTGGTATGTAGCCTATTGTCTGGCGCAACCCGGGGTGTGATTAATCATTCAATATGACCAGATGCCAGCTTTGGTAACCCCCTATAACCGTGCAGGCTCTACCTGCTCGAAAACAACAGGGCAGTGTTTGATAAATGGCTCCAGCAGGACTCCTCTGCCCGGATGCGCCAGCTTTGCTCAAGCAACAGAGGGACTCAAATGATAACATAGTGAGACACGCACATCCCTCGCTGGGCTCTCTGGCATTGGATTCCCGGTCCCAACTACCCCGCCTCCCGTCCCTCCTCACCCGGTCCTCGTGCCGTGAGCCAGTTTCTTTGGCAGGACGCTGGGAAGACTTCATCTTTTAGCGATCAGTGTCTTAAAAAGCACATACACCCCTCATGTACTCACCAGCATGCAAAAACTCTCGTGTGTGTGTGTGTGTGTGTGTGTGTGTGTGTGGGAGAGGTCTAAACAAGACGAGATATTCTTGTCTGATTGTGTTAAATGAGCTGCTTCGGCGCTCTCTCATGGGAAAATGCTATCAGTGTCACCAGAGAGCTGGCACAGCGGCAGCAAAGCCTCCGTGACGGCCAGCGGAGTGGGAAATGAGGTTTGGTGGGCGCGCACGCTGCCGTGATGTCGCGTACATTGCGCCGGAGCTCTCCGCGGTGCTGAAAACGCTCCAGCCTCTTGCTCCCCTGCTCCTTGCCTTCCCCTTCCCGCTCCAGCCTCTTGTTTCTGGGTTTGTTGGACCCCCCCCCCCCCCCTCCTCTGCCTGGAACCAGATATGGAGCCAACATCCAACGACAGAATTATGGCCATTCATCACTGTGCTATCTGTGAAAAACTGCTTGTACATCCCAGCCCTTCAGCTTTATGCCGGCCAACAGCTCCTCCAACTCTCCAACTCAGGCACGTAGTCTCACACACATATACATACAGTAGGCACACATGCAAGCCCATGCAGAGACCTGGATCAATATCTTGCCCTGCTCCTGAATGAGAATATTAATGGCAGCGTTTCTCAGCTAGATCTGGGTGCACTGGGGGGCTCGGGTAATGCAACCATTTTACATTTGCATAATCATTCTTTGCAGGGGCAGATAAACAAGCATGTAGACACCAAAAGTTGAATGTTGTGTTCATGGATTGATTTGCGTTGGATTCAACAGTTGGGATTGTTGTGTTTTTTTCAAAGCTGACTCAGTAAAGCTGTCAAAGACAATCACTATTTAAAAAGGCGATAGAGCAGGAGTGAAGCCACTTCTAATCACCACTGAGTTTACTTGACTACAATTTAAATACAGTTAAACAAAGGATAAGAGCATTACATTAGCACAATACCAAAATACATATAGAAGAGTCGTGGTGGCTCTGAAATTACAGATGAAGTCAGTTTTCATACTTTTCTAAACCCTGAACCCCGTCAGAGCAGTTCTGCAGCCCACCCTGGGGTCACAGTCAACGGGTTGAGAAATAATGATGTAGCCCAGAATAGTGTCTCAGTCGGGCTTATTGCAGTTTGCAATCTGGTGTGTAACTTATTAGCTGTCTCACAGAGAGCCATTACAGTGCGGTGTCCAGCAGATTATGGCTGCCTGTTGTGCTTCAGAGACAGCCTAATAGTAGGATGACTCACACACTTACAGATTGACACTGAAGACACACCAGCATATAGCCATAATAGTGTATGCACACGCACAAACACATATATAAAACTCTTTACTGTAACATTTCAGTCATTAGAACTGAGTAAGGCTTCTGGAGTGCTCTCTCTCTCTCCCCGCTAAGCACTTAAACCCTGCAAAAGCCAGAACCAGCTTGAAGCTGCGTATGTGCATAAATGCATGTGTGCAGTATGTCAAGCATGTTAGTTGGATAGAGCGGATATTTCAAGGATGGCAATAAAGGTCTAATCTCCTGTTGTGTAACCAGGCTGAGGAGGCGCTTCCACAGGTCTCGCATGATATTCTTATTGTTAGTGTAGCAGCCTGTTTAACCATGTCTCCAGACTGGATTTAAATATATCAACATAAGCGTGTTGTTGACTTTTTGAGTGACGCTGGCAAAATGTAAGATGTAGTCAGCGTTCCCTCTCCAATAAACTGTTAAACAGGGTCAGTACTGCTGTTGTTTTGTAGTTGTTAAGATCACAAGGGATGCAGTAGTTTCTGGTAGGTTTTGTTAGACTTGCTTGTAGTGTTGATAATGGACAGTTACGTCAAGTAACCCAACAAAGGGTGCTGAAAATAGCACATACAAAGTGACCACACCTCCCGGTTTGGTTTGAAATCTATTTGATAATATGATGACTGTGATACTTTATTGATCCTAAAGAAGTTCTCTTTACCCAGCTTCTGAAAGGTCAGAGGTCAGACTCAGCGGCGGAACAGCAGGTTAGGGTTCAGTGTCTTGCTCCAGGACATTTCAGCTGAATGAGTGCTCGCTGAAATGAGTCTGAAAACAGGTTATTTTGGTAAAAGCAGTCGCTCTTCCCACTTGACTTCCCTGCTGCTCACAGATGCTGAACACCCCACAAGAGTGAGCGCTGGAGATAGATGCAGAAAAAGATTCACTGCCGACTTTTTTTCCTTCTCCAACACAAAACAAGAGCAACCCATATATATGTAGCTAACCTACATGCTACTGCTTTGTTGCTGCACTGCTGCTGCAGCGTTGATTCAAATGTAAGGGACTATTTTAAAGTTGTTTTCTATTTTCAAAGATTTTTCTAAAGTTTGCAAGCAAAGGTCCAGCCAGGTAGATGAAAGATTAAAGTTGTGCTTCACTGTATGTTGATTTAGGTCCGTTAGAGAGGAAATGCAGGCTGCAGGACAGAGGAGGATATTGATGGTCCCAACTGCTGTTTCGGTTCAAGCATTTCATAGCAAGTAGTGGCAGGGAAAACAGTTTCTTGTGCCAGTTTCAAGGCAATCTTGTTTTGCTTCTTACTGAAAATCTTTAAGGCTAGAAAGGACAAGGTTTATTTAAAACATCCAGAACACATAAATTATTATTACCGTGGTAGATATTTCGTGTTTCAGGTGGAGTATACACATGCAAACAGTCAATCATTTGTGCAACAATGGTTCTTTTTTTTTCTATACAGAGAGCAGACATGACCCAGTCGTTTGTCATTAATTCAAGGTAGGCGTTGCAGGCTCTAAAACAAGCCCCACATAAAGAGCCCTGGATGACAATTACATATAGTGTTTGAATAGAATAAATTACGTTTTTCATATCAATTATAATGCCCCACTTGTGAACAGTTTAAATCCTTGGCACCGCATCGCCTGAACCCCATGCAGAGCTTGTCTAATCAGGAGCAGGATTTATTTCCACACAACAAAGCTATCCCCTCGGGTAACCAAACCCACCTCCTTCCCTTCTTTTTTTTTTTTTTCGCGCCAGGCGACTTTGATTTGTTTGGCTTTGCAAATTTTCCTAAGAGATATGATGAGCCGTACTCTAAAACAAAGGTAAAAATGCATTACAGATGGTGAGTCACGCTCTTATGGGCTGGCTCTTTGGCCACACACTCACACTCTGATGGGGCTGATGAGATTAGTTTTAAATTGAACTGATGAAACTCTTTCTCTTGGGTTTAGCAGGGGCACGCAGACACTCACACACTAATACCCAGAGAAAAATAACATGATTAACATGAGGCCATGAGGCAGTTAATATGAATGACACTGAAACTGAGGGGGACCAGTAACTTGCACCATTAGATTCTGTATCTTTTTTATTCCAGAGACACATTACTGTGCCCGTCGGCTCACCTGATAAGTTCTCTTTTCTCCCTGTAGAGTGCAGGGCCACAAAATGTGGGCAACACGGTTCACTTGAAATTCCGATCACTAATGTTGAACTTCTAGAAATGACCTTTACCGCTGCATCCCATGTGAACACGGCAGCTGAGCGCAGGGCATCAGTAGCGCAGCTCTGAGCAAATAGAGCTCACTGCCTCCTCTGCTTGAATGAAGGAAATTGACGAAAGAGTCAGCAGAGAGGGAGAAATGCGTAGAGGGGTTAGGGAAAGGTCACCTGGCATATCTGTTTTCTGCAGTAAATTTAGTCAACCATCTGCCTGTCCCTTTTATGCAGTCATTCCTCACTCCACTGCTTAAAACTGCCAAATGGTGGTTCTTTTGCGTAGAGTTGTTTTGTCATATCAACTTTGGAAAGGCGCCATTAGTCAAGTTTGTCTTGAAATGGTACCCATTTTACTGCATAACCCATTGTTTAATTTCCCCTCTTCACCGAAAACAGTCAACACATCAAGTGGAGAAAGCCTGAGGTTAAGCACCAATCATCAGTGATCAACGTCCGGAAAATGGTTTGTTGCTAAGGCTAAAGGAGAAGATGAGATACAGATGAGAGGCAGTCAATCAACAGGAACAAACAACATTTCTATTAAATCTAGCACAATTTAATTTGATGTGCTGATCAGCTCTGATATAGACTGTGAAAAGTGAACGTAAGCAATCAATGCCACATTAAATCAGTATTGCCTGTCTCTGCAGCACATTTTACTCTGTTTTTAAGTTTTTAAAGCAGGCTTTAAAAGATCCCTTTTGGTTTACTTCTTTGGATTTACCCCCTTTGCAAACATCTTTGCTGTTGTTTTGAACTAGAAAATCACATTTCTGAATCGATGTGAAGTTTTGGAGCTGCAGCAGGACAAACATGGCAAACAGCCTGTCCACAAAGCAAATTTATTAAATCTGTGATGATGATTTGTGGGTTTTTGGAGGATAATATTTACTTGAGTGCAGTTGGAGTTTTCTTGTCGCCTGCATCCAGTGAGCATTTAGGGCAAGGGACAAAGAAAACAATGAATTTGAATGAACTGGTGTATTGAGGTATATTGATATTTCAGAATGTGATATTAGAGATGGATCCTTTGCCTCTTCACATGCATTGATTTCTGGCAGCTGCAGCCATGAATGATGCTTCAAACAACAACACACAACCAATCACAGGTTCTAGTGGTTCTTCAGGCAGTGATGATTATATATACAAACCACATCTTTCTCCACAAAATGCCTCTGAAGAGCCATTTATGCTTTAGGTGTTTTTCTCAACTAATGCAGACCTCTTTCGTGTTGTTTGCTAACACTGCCACTGCACTGTAATTAGCAAACACAGTCGCGTTAGCCGAGCAGACCACCCTGTTGTGGCACTGCATATCCTCCTGACATCCTTTTCGCTCATCCAGCCATGTCATACAGCCTGCAGGGGATTTCTGGATTTAACAAGTCAGGTTGCTGCTTGTGTGTCTTTCAGCCACACCTGACAAGCAGGATGTGGGCTCTAACACCCAGGGGCTGCCAATCTGGTCACGGAAACTTGTCAGAGAAAAAGCCAAAAGTCAATATCAGTGTTGAGTAAAAAAGGTAAAGAGGGAGAGGAAGAGAATAGAGTGTGACACAGAAAGAAGAAGCCTTATATTCTTTCCGTCTCCAGTCTCAAGATGGGGTCTTATTACTGCCCAACCGCCTGAAGCTTTGTCTATACAGCTCTATAGAGACAGAAAGTGGCAAAGAGAGTGTCAAACAATAATTAATTCTGAAATAATGTAGAAGAAGCCAAGCTGATAAGGATCTCTGGTCCTGTTAAAACATCACAACCTGCATTGTGTTCTTTCCAAGGTCCCTGACCCGTTTCTGGGAGGCCGACACATTTTTTTTCTCTCTCTTTTACCACAATCTGAAAAGGCGCATGAGCAGTTGATTCTCTGCAAATACGAATACATTAACTTTTCTATCACTGCTGCCATATGTTTTTTATCACATGTTTAATGGCATCCTTGTTGTTGCTCACATTATTTGTTCTGCTGTTTGCTATTTCCTAGTCTTTGTGTATTTGTGTGTGTGTGTGTGTGTGTGTGTGTGTCTGCTAGACTTTTCTCACCCTTTTCTCAATTTTTGTGATTTGTTTTTCTTTTCACCCAATTCCCTGCATACTGTTTCAATTAAGGTCAGTCAGTGGGTGCCAGTGTTTTGCATGTTTTAGCCCGATTGCTACAAGTCAGAAACCCATCACACATCCTTACTGCCATTCAAGGTGGCCCTTGGTTTCCATTCATTTCAGTGCAGTCTGAAAATTAGTAATTAGCAGACTCTTGAGACTGTCGGGTAACTTTGGTGATATTCAATATTTTTCTTACTGTCAACAAATCCCATGAGAAAAACAAAACCAAATATGAATTGATCTACTGACAATTATTGTCTGTGAATCCAAAGCCTTATATAGCTTATTATCTGTGCCATAGAGCTCCATTGTTGTCCATTAAAACCACATCAATGCGCCACACTGTTGCAGTGAGTGACAGGGTCATTTATTACCACAGACACTGTAGTTTATTTTGAGTCAATCCCGCACACACCGTCCTGCTGCTGAAAAATTTACTAGAGCACAAAATCAGTGGCTGAAAATTGTCCTCAATGAAAGCACTATTTACTCACCACTTGAGTAATGAGTATTGAGCTGTTTTAGGAAATGCCTGAGCTTGTTTATAAATGAAAGTATATATTTGTGACATGTGTCATAGAGGTCAGGAAGTTTTGAGAGAGAGAAGGAGAGATGAACTAACTAAGGAATTTATTGACAATAACAAAAAATTATATTATTTGCCAGCCTTATCATTTAACTTGTGTAATCAATCACTTTGGACAACTATCAAGAGCCTGTCAAGTGATTTTCATATCAGTAATGAATGGAAAACAATGGTTGCTTGAAAAAATGGGGGGGGGGGGGGGGGGGGGCTCTACAGCATGCTCTTGAAAATGTTTGACAAAATGATGATCATGATTCATAGGTAATGCTGCACCCATTCATTTTTTGGCCACTTGAGGCAGCAGAACAAGTTGAAAACACAACAACTTATGTTATCATTTAATTAAGCATTTGCCTATCTGTTTCCCAAATCTGTAGATATGAAGCAATATTAGCACTAGTTTGGAATCATATTTCTGGGAAGCTGACTAATGAATCCAATATTCTCTCCTGTTTCTCTCCTGTTAGCTCTTTTTTTGCCTCTAACTCCTGAGAAAAATCAGCTGCTAAATGCTCCACTATGTCCACGGGCTAGTAGCTAGCTTAGTCTGTCTGTGGTTTCTTGCTGGACAAGTACCGTAACGTTTATCAGAGCTTTTTTGCTGAAAATAGTTGCCTATTTCAGAAAAAGAGGATGATGCAAAGTTGAGGGCGGTAAAACCAAAACAACAAGCTGAAAGACTCTAAAGGGCTCTGTAGAGCTGAAGGGGACCAAAAATGTGTGAAAATATATTGTGGGTTCCTCAATACAAGGGACACTTTTCACATTACACTGTCATTTGATCCATTGTTGAAAATACTGATTAATGCGGCTTTAAGGAGCTGAAATGTGCCAAAACACTGTTATGGTCCTTTCGGAATGAGATTAGATAAATAAAGGGAATGTCATTTTTGTTGTCGTTGGAGGTCTCTCTAAGACCAACATGGGTTTGTGACAGAGTCATTGGTTTAAACCTTCAGGAAGTGAACATGAGGATTGCTGAAATAAATCTCACCAGACTGATAAAGGCTAGAAATGTCTGAATATTCCCTTTCTTGTTCCAACTGCTAACCGTCATCATTAATTAGATCTTTTCTTTCTTAATTAGTTCCAACGTGTTGGAGTAAAATCTTTTTAACTGTGAGCTGCCTGGATCCCTGGCTGATAAGGCTCGTCAGCTTTTAACTGGTATGGCTGTCAACCTGTCTCCTTTCCAAGGGGCAGCGCTTATGAGCCTTTTACATTGCAGTGAATGACAGTTCATAACCTTATCTTTCCGGGCTACTGTGCTGTATAAATCCTCTTTGGGAAACACCACTCCAGAGCATCCTGAGATTTATCACATTTCTTGTCATAAAAAATAAATAAATAAAAGGGAAAAAAACCCTGAAAGGATGCGTTTCCTGTTCACCTGGAGTGTCTGGAAGATCACTTGGGTTAGAGCGTGTGATCCTGATGCATGGCTGACAGACAGATTGACACCCCTGGTCTCCTCAGTATCTTCCCCAACCACACAGGAACAAGAATGAAAAATACAGACGAAGGAGTCGCTGCCGCATCCAAGTGTCGTGAAAACATTTTGGGCAAAGGCAATCCCCCCTTGGTGGCTCTATTTCATGCTACATAGACATCTGTCTGAGGAAAGGGCTGTTTGAAACCTGAGTGCAAGCAGATAGGCCGGCAGACGCAGGATGATAGCAGAGAGCATCAGTTTGAGGCAGCACTCAGAGCAAGAGCATATAGAGAGGTTTATTCCAAAATGGGGCATGCTCCATTTGGGAAAAAAAGTGACACCTACTTTAACAAAATGATTGATGGCAGAAAATCTTTACTTACTAATTTTAAAGGGTAGCAGGTCGACCAAGCTGACAAAACTCTTTCAAAAACAGTGCTCCTCCCATTAATTGAGGAGTGTTTTCTCAAATATAAAAGTACAGAGATTGCAAAGCAAAAGTAGCTCAATACAATGCTTAATATGCAAAAGATTTTACATTAGGGTGGTGAACTACAAACCTTACAGTTTCAGCATGTGGTGTTCAGCGTTCGCAGATGTTATTTTTTCTGTCCCTCCCGCCCTGCTTTGTAATCTTTTTAAATACTCAGCAACTTGCAGGGAGGAAGCCTGCTGAGTGGGGACTGATTGTCGTACTGGAACTGCATGTGTCATTTGTAACTGTGACAGCAAACCTACCTGGAGCGCAGAGCTGGGAGAGAGAGCAGGAAGGAGAGCTCAGCCTGATCACTTGAATTTGTCTCAGAGCTCAGCTAGAGGCCTTCCCCTGCTGCCATTACAGAGAGAGTGAGAGAGGTTGTTGTGCAGTGTTCATTTACATGCCAGTTTTAAGTTTTTAGGCTGCGTCTCTTGACAAAAACAGTACTTTCAGTCGGGCTAGTTTAGTCCGATTTTAGCAGTCATATCAATTCAATGTTGTGAAATATGCTGTACTAAAATAATGGTTTTGTTTTACAACTTTGTAAACCTTCTGATCTGATTTTGGAATATCATAGATGAAGGGTCACCAGCCCGTTGATCGCAATAAACATGTTGCGAATGCATTGTCTTTGTTTAGCAAGCAAGGTTAGCACAACTGCTGTTGTTACTATAAGTCAACAACTCCTCCAAATTAAACAACAAAATATGTTGTTAGCCCATGCACTCTATAACGACACATAGAAGGGTTTATGGTCTTGCTTAAAAAAACAACAACGTTGACTATGATTGGAAACAGGAAACAAACAGCAGTCTCCTGTGTTGAAGTCATCCACCCATCCACCCTCCCTGACATCCTCCCTACTGGGATTTTGTTGCTCTATAAGGACTTAACCTTACTTCCTCCTTTACTCCTGTCATAACAACTACGGCCACTTGAGGGCTGAAATGTCGTTTTGGGGCACATTGATTAATCGACTGATTCTATGATTCTTCAGTCTAAATGTACACAATAAGCACTGTTTTAATTTGATCATCTATATATTTATTTGAAGATCTATGTGTTCTATATTCTTGAACTATAGATCTTTGCTTGGAATGGGGTCATGTTTTCTTTCTTTGACTGGGTTCAAAGGTCAAAGTTCAACGCCTGCTGTGTCCAAATATTATACTACATACTAATTCTAACAGGGTTTTGACTATGTCGTGTGAATGCTTTTTGCTCATGCGTTGTTAATGGACATTTTTCCTACCAAGCAATGCAAGTATATGGGAGCTACACCCTGGAAAAAACAAAAATTGAAAATTGTAAATGAGAAAAAAAGCCACAAAAGAAGCAAGACACATTAGTCAACATCACCGCCGTAGAGCATTATGCTCATACATGATATTGCTGACACATATCACCACTAGCTGCAGCCTGACAGTTTGTTTGTGATCATGCAATTTTCATTTTTGTACCAAATAAAAATTGGTCCTAATTTTGTCCAAATTGGTTTCTTGATATTTGTTTTGCATCTGTGTAATCATATTGTCATGAAAGAAACTGCATATTCAAGTTCACAAACTTGTGCATTGATACTCGATAATATGTCAGCCTAGTTTAATGCAATTTTTGGGGCATTTTTTATATTGAGGAAACTGCTGGATGCAGAAGTTTTGTAGCTCATATGACTGCGACAAACGACAAGTGGGATGAGGCTGTCCAGGGGATCACTGTTGTATTAGTTTAGTTAAAAAAATTCAACATTTTAAAAGAATATCTGGATAATCTCAGACATTTCAGAGTGTTTCTTGGTGTGTATTGTTTGGTCAACCACATAATACAAGGTGACTTTGAGCTGTTTGGAAACATTTGCATAAATACTGTATCTGTATTTTTAGCTGAGATACCTGATTTAATCTGTGACTCCTGATGGTGAAAAACTGCATTTAGCCACTTAAAACCAGATTCAAAAAGCCACTAATACAATACTGTGTATTGAGCAATATTGAAAGGATTCTCCAACATGATTAACCTTATTTCAAACTCTTCAAATGTTGCATTTCTTAGACCTGTGACAGCTTTAACAATCCCACATCAGACTTACTTGCTCCTTACTGTGAGCAATGATCCTCTCGTATGTTTGTATGTGTTTTTCCCATGTGTCAATCCATGCATTCATTAAAAATATCTTTGCAGCCAATCAAAATTAAGCAGTGGGTGAAAATGAATATTTTACCTCGACCTAGAAAAAAGCAGCTCCTGGCTGAATGAAGCCGATGCGTCTCAAAGGCACTTGAGATGTCGCTTTCCCCCGAACGCCTTTTATGAAAATGTGAAGGCTAGCAGATGGCTCTTTACTGTACCTGAGCACTGCACACTACAGGCATTTAGCTGATGTTGCTATAGTAGTAATAGAAAAAATAGCTTTAGTTCTTGGTCATATTTACATTGAGACAGTTATTGGTTGCTGTAATCATTAAGTCCATACTGACAGTAAAGTGATGCCTTCCAAACGTGACTCCAGTGACAGACGGCAAAACCAGATTCCTTGGTCCATGCAATAAAAGCATTGCAATGCTGTATGTGGTGAGTAGTTCGTTCCCTCTTGTTTTGTGTCTATTATTACCAGCTCGTTACTCAACTAATCACTCTAATCACTGACTTGGTCAGTTCATAATTTAAAAAGGCTTCAATCCAATTCCTCTGTAATGTTTATGAAGAAAATTAAATTTTCTTTCAGAAGGGAAGCGACTGAAAAAGGAGATAGGCCAGCTGCAGGCAGCTCTACAGGACGCTTCAGGCCCCTTACAATACTTTTGTGTCCCGAAAATTGGAAGTTGTGATAAAAGAAACATGAAAAATGAGAGATATGGAGAGAAGCTAGCCGGGATGTGAGTAGCTGGTGTTTAACTTTCAGCACATTGAGTCTGTTTATAATGCAGGTCCCTCACTGAACAAGTCTGATCTGAGCAAAGCTGCCAAAGGGTGCACTGGTTTTAAAGAGTCTGTCTCTAAGCTTTTTAATATGCTGGTCAAATAATGGCTTCCTCATAGACTTTCTCCCTCCTGATGAATTTCAAAATGGACCATTCATTCAACACCACCAGGGCTCTGTTTGTGTGTGTGTGTGTGTGTGTGTGTGTGTGTGTAGTCGAGTGTACACTCATGTATGAATGTGTGTAGCTGTGTGTGGGCCAATGCCAGGGGGCCAGGCAGCACATTAAGACAGTGACTGGCAGATCTCATTTGGTGTTTAATTTCACAAGAGTGAGCTCTCATCTGTGAGGGCCCATTAGCCTCGGGCTAACTAGCAGAATGATGCTGGTGGTTCCTTGTCGAGTGATGTTTACACTGACAGAACTTATATGATTTTGTGTATCGTTAGCAGTGGTACATTTACTCAAATACTATAATTATGTACATTTCTGGGGTACTGGAGTATTTGAGTTTTATGCTTATTTTAGTTACTTTGCAGATAATGACTTTAGATTTTAGGCACAGAAGTTTATTCTTGACCATCTGGAAACCGTACGTGTGACAAAATAATCTCGATTCAAAGGTCAACTTACTAGCTTTTTCCCTGAGCTTTCAACCACGTCTCACAGTGTGACACCTCAGCCAGCTCCATTTGCTGAAAAAGACTGCGAGATGCAGTTGAAAGCTGGGAGTAAGCTTGAGTTGAGATTTTGTTACACATATAATAAGCATATGAAATATGATGCATTGTTTTACAGTAAATAAAATATAGTATCATACTGACAGGGGCATTTCTGCCCCCCCATAAAAAAGATAAATGCAGCTTTAAGTAGAGGTTCGTAACATGTTACTTAAGTAAAATTGTGAATGCAGGACTTTAGTTTAATTGAGTGTTTTTACATTGTGGTATTGCTATTTTTACTGTTCCTGCAGGGCAGAGATGATTGAATTAATCATTAGTCAGTGGAGAAGTCAGAACAAGAACAAGGTGAAAATTAATTTTGATAAAATGTTTTTAAAGATTTGTTTGTTTATTTATTGCAAAAAGCCAAAGTAGATATGTAAAGCAGGGAATAAAATTTAAGCCTGCAGGACCAGGGCATTACAGGTCAAGGTGAATCACGGCACCCTTGTAATATTCAATATTCTAGTGAAGAGCTGCTGCAGACACTTAACCATAAACACCTGCATTGTTTGAGATGCATCATGTGTTTTTGTGCCCTTGTTTCAGTTCAACTGCAAACTTTATGGCCCCCTGAGGGAAATTTGTTCTCAGACTGGTTCTGCTGTAAAACACACAATAAAGCCACATAATAAAGTATAAGACCATGGTAAAAACAATAAACACATTACCTGAAAGTACAATAACACACATGACAAACTGCCGTGTCACACAGTACAACAATAAAGACCCGCATCAGCTGATAAGACCAGACAAGAAGTCAGTGCTTTGATGGAGGCCAATAAATATTTCTCATCAGTGCAAAATGCCAAGTTATTCTGGAGGGCATTAGACCAGGGGGCGGACAAAATAACAGAAGTACGATCCAGTACAACAAACCTGCAATTAATACTACTTCTCTATAGCTGATAGTGTTCATCATTGTTGCAACTGTATCACAGAGTGCTGCTAATTCAACACTTTGCTGTTTAATGTGTCTGCAGTTTGTATTCTTGGTGTATTGGATCGCATTTTAATGTAAGGTTGTCTTATTATTACAGTATTTCCCTCCTGTGAACATAATTTGGGGATCTTATTCCAGAAATGAAAAGCTGTCTGGTTCATTCAGCTCTCGAGGTTAAGTCCTCTCGAGCAGTAAAACACATTCTAACACTGAATTATTAAATGTCTGCTGATGATAGCTGTGGCATTTTGTTTTTGGGTTGTCCGTCCGTCCTTTTTCTCATGAACGCGATATCTCAGGAACGCCTTGAGGGAATTTCTTCAAATTTAGCATGAATGTCCACTTGGACTCAAGGATGAACTTATTCAAATTTGGGGGTCAAAGGTCACTGTGACTTCAAAATGACCTTGACAAACATGTTTTTGCCCATAACTCAAGAATTGATGCTGTAATTATGACAAAATTTCATACAGATGTTCAATGGGATACATAGGATAGGAACAGAAGGGCAGATTGTGGCCACATTTCACAGTTGGTTATGACCCTTTTAACTCAAAGGTCAAAGGTCATTGTGACCTCAAAATAGGTTTCAAGCCATAATTTAAGAATGAATTGGGGCGATTTCCGATTTCACACACATGACTAGGACAACTAAATGATTAAACAATAACTAGCACTGTCCATTCCGCCTTTCACTTTGTGCCTCTTTCTGAATTTCAAGCGTCATCTCAATTGCATGACTGAAAACAACGTATTGGAGCGCGCCGAGCTAATCCTGATCCTGTGAGTGAGTGAGTGAGTTTCACCTACAGCTCATAGAGAAGCATCTAAAAATGCCAGGAGAAAACAAAAGCACCAGATTTTGTGTTGCTATACTCTAAGAATACATCATTAATCACTTTAACAGTGTATCTTCACTTGAATCATACCTACTGTATGATCATCAATATAATGATCACTTCCATTTAGCAAAAAAATACACTTTATACCTTTAATTAAATTCATTCACTACATATATTACATGAGTCTGGACAGACATGGATGTAAACTACAACTTGACTGGTTGGTGGACACATACAACTACAGGGTGGCAATTCTAGCTATTCATATAATTTACCAAAGGAACTAGTCATTATTTGAAAAACAGAAATGTTTAGGTGCAGCTACTTCCCATGCTATTCACTCGCCAGTGCTGTACTTGTGAGTGGGGAGGCTTTGTGTGTTTTTTCCTGAAGGTTTGTGTGTTGTGTTGTGTGTGTGTGTGTGTGTGTGTGTGTGACAGCAGTGAAATTGATCTTCTGAGTTTATATTTTAAGCTCCCATGCCACACTCCACTCATTTATGACTTCAGAGGGTTGTCTCTTTGTTGACATCAAAAGATTCTCTGTGTCCTTTGTAAAACAGATAATTATCCCCATCAGTGTGGGCTTTGATGTTGTGTCCATGTGCATGTGTGTGCATGATCAGTGTATTTTAGCGTGCAGTATTTGTTCCATTGTGTGTGACTGTGTGCATTTATGAACATCATTTCAGGCATTTGTCTCGCATGTACTGAATGTATGAATCTTATTAAAAGGATTGGAAAGTAAGTTAGAGATGCTTTTAACACAGAGTTATTGAGTAACTGGTATCATATTTTAGCAAAGACATCTCCTCTTGTCATGTCATGCCTGGAAAAAACAAATTAAATAAGGCTCGCTGAAGACTCTGGTTTGGAAATGTTTGCTCTCGTCTGTCTCACTTATCCTACAGACCTTTTTGAAACAAACATATACCCCTAAACACGTAATGAGTTTATTTGTGGTTTCAGCACATCTGTCTTCTATCTTCTCTGTAGAGAACACAGAGTTTGACCCACAATCACAACTGAAACAAGTGTGCATCTGCATACAAATAGGATTAAGGGAGATTAAAATCACAAATAAGGCGTGAAGATTTACAGTTAAAGTTACACAATAATACACAATAACACAACTTTGACATGGTTCTTTTAATCGTATTGAAAACAGAACATATAAAGAAGATTATGTCTCAGTTTTGTAGCGCTCAGGAACAGTATAGACCAGTAAACATTCCCCTTTAACCCAGATGAATATGAAGAGGACTATCGAGCTGTGTAACGTGTTTTATTTTTGGAAACTGCAACAGAGTGAGTCTTTGGTCTAAGGTCTTTGTGTGCATTGTGTTTTAGGTAGACACTCATGGGCAGCCTGGGTGTTTGGGCTGTGGCTGTGGCCACTCTGCTGGGAACCTCAGGGTGCTGGCTGGCTGAAGGGCACAAGAGCAGCAGGCGAGGCAGCGTGAATACAGCCGGCATGTCCCGTACCTCCTCCCAGGAACCAAACTCCATGGTAAATATCCTGTGCAACACACACACACACACACACACACACACACAGGCACTGTGCTGCTTCCCACTGAGGCCATCACCATCACTCTCTATCAAGCTAGAGAAACACTTACAGGGCTATAAATCAATCATATCAGCCATAAATCAAATCAGGGTTGCAAAGAAAAATGAAGTGAATAAAAATAGTCTGACAAAACACATTTGTTGTCAAATTTAGCACAGTTCAACTTCTGTGAAACAGTGCATTCCCTTCTTGATGTCTCATATGTTATGACTTGTGGTACGGGAGACGTCAGCTGGTGCATTTTAACCCATTGGTATACCCATTTAATTATTTATAATTTGGGATGGGATCGTTGCAAAACAAACACTCTGAATGTTACTTTTGAGGTGTAAACACAGAAAAACAAAGACATTTTATTTTCCTATTTCAACTCATTTTGCAAATACAGCACAGCTCAAATTCACAGGATCCGTCCCTCGCCACGTCTATGAAGACTATTATCAAATTTTAGGTTGAAAGCTCAAATATGATTTAAGTGAATGCTGTGACAAATATGTCCAAAAGATGGCGCCAAACCAATCTAAAACTGATGAATCACCACTTTCATGACCCTGAAAAATTAAATGTTGTGGTGGCGATTTAGAATGTTCATTATTCTCCAAATTAGCTAGATTTTAAATATTTGGCATTTAATGTCTACATTTCTCATTTCTCTGAGCGTTTCAAAGCTTCAGATTTACTACTGGGCGACTTTAGCTGTCAATAAAATACATGTGGTTGTCAGGTAGAGACGCGCTGTTCTGATTGGCTGATTGAATTGAAAGACAGCGGATTGGTTTGCTTTGGCCCTGGGCGGTTACCTCGTTCAGTGATAGTAACCGCCATTGGCCACGTCGTTTGTCAATCCGTTGAAATGACTTTTGTTTTGGATGGACAACGAGCGCTTCTAAAACTAGCAGTTCACTAAATTCTTCCACTTTTGTTTGACACTTTTTTACTTGGATTAGGACATTTATTCAGTAAAGTGCGTGTTTCCTATGAAAGTGCACTCGCCAGTGGACGTTTTTCGACTCACAAACTAGTCGAAAACTAGTTAACTAGAAGACAGGATAGCAGGTAAGTTGCCGATTGTTTAACGCTTCTTCCATAAAGTAAACGCCAGTTTTCTGCGTCATAAATGTTATAGTTATGTTGGTTATGTTAGTTTACGTCAAAACTAGGTACAACTTGGCGTAGCGTTTTGTATGTGTTCATAACTACGGTCAACTTGAGAGCATGTGACATATTAATCTTTAAACATTAACCATTAACATAATTTGCCTGAGGTCTGAAAGGCTAGCTAGCCAAGAGCTTGCAAACATAGGAAATGCTAATTTTAATATGTGACTATTAACCTCCTCTAACTGCTGTGGGATATGTTCATAGATTAAGTGTTTGGCTCATTATTATCAGTTTGAAAGTTTCCAAAAATAGTTTGTTCATATTAATAAATGAAAACAAACAAACAGAAAAACCTAGCATGATGCAGAAATCAGGTTTAAAGTCACATAATAATACAATTATTATGTGACATAATACAGGACTTTCTTTTCATGTCAGTGGACATAAATCAGTCAAAAGACACCTGACTCCATTTAGAAAATCTTTAAACCCAAATGCTTATACTCACCAATGTGCTCTGCAGCTAGGTTTACAATACAGCGATTAGATATCAAGTGCATACAGGAGCGTGTTAGTGAGCAAGATTAACCTGACAAAATGTATCAAAACATGAAACAATCAGTGTGAAAAATACTTCTGAACATGTTTGTGTCCAGAAATACAGCACAGTCAAGAGGTGTTGCCCAAGAGGTGAGGACCTCTAATGCGGCCACCACAGGGATCACTAAATCTTATGAAAGCACTACAAAACAAACCTATAGAAAAATTAGGGTCAATTTGATGCCGTATCCACTGTTAACAAACCCTGCAGACATTGTTTACTGTCTTCCTTTTTTATATGTTATTATATTAAGGACCTCTGTTTTATCTGTGAGGCAGTTGAGAGAATAGGGGCCGACAGTGTTGCCTAGTTACATTGCAGTGTTATGCAGAAATCTGTGTCTTCCTCTCTGTCTCTCTGCTCACTTTTGAAAAGAAGAGGAATTGACAGGAGAAATGGGCAGACAGTGAGGATGAGAGGTTAACAGTCACATGGATGTTATTTGGTCATGCTATCTGAAAGATAGAATCTATTGCTACAAGGAATTCAGTAGTTCTTGCCTAGACCTTTGCTGTGTTTCCAAACAGACAGTATGTTTGTTGTAGCTTATACCTATGGGAACAAATGTTTACAAAGTGACAGAAGATTGCAGGTAACAGGTTCGGTGGTAATGGAAAGGGTTAGTTGGCACTGTTTAAATAGATTTGCGGCTGGTTATAACTGTGTTGATGATTTCTAGCATTTGTCATACGCATAACCAAAATGAAAAGGTTTATTGAAACCTGTCTGTTTCAATTAAATTTTGTTTATATAGTACCAAATCATAATAGAAGTTATCTCAATTTTCATATAGAACAGATCTGGTTTACTCTTTTTAATATCATTTATATGCTCTACAATGTATTTTCCTGAAATGGCTTTTTAAGCTAATGGTTATTAATGTAAAAGTTGGAGTCTCAGAACAATACCAGATGAAAGTGCTAAGTGAAACTTGAGCAAGCTAGTACAAACAAAGCCTGAATATGTTTCATTTAAACCTCAGCCAACAAATTGCAATCCATATTTATCTTATACTCGCCCTTTCTCAAGGTCTCTCAAGCATGGTTCAGAGCCACAGTTCTGGTAAGGTAACAGTACAAAAGTTACTCAAAATGGATAAATAATGAATGGAAAACACCATTTTTTAAAAACTCAAGTGTGTAATTCACATGTAAATTCTCTTGCTCTGATCCTAAATAGTGTGAAATTTGACAAGGAGAGAAGATAGTGATCATTGGACCTCATCAATATTTGTACTCCCTGATGACATGTCTTAATACAGCCGTTTTTACACAAGCAACTCTGGACAAAACATTGTTGGGTGTAGTTTAAACATTCAGCTTATTTAAAGTACAAGGCTGCATGAACAGAGAGGTGTATGCTGTGTATCTGACATCCTACACCTAAATCTGCTCTGTTTAATTTGGTTTTTATTGTACTTTTGTTAACGGTAACAGCTGACAACAACAAGCAAGTAGCCTTACATTTGCCTAATGTTTTCTGTGTGTGCTAAACTCAGCTTTTGTTTGTTCATCCATTTACAACAATTTTGAGATAATTGCTTAAACACTCAAGTTTAAGCAATTTTCTCAAGTTGAGAGAAAAAACTGAATGAGAATGAGCTTGCCTGGTTGCATCTATCATGATGGCACACGAGAGATTTGCGGGCCAAAGAGAGGAAAAAAAAGACTACCCCTGTGAGCAAACGCGTCCTTGCCCGGAAAAATGAACCCTTTAACAAATCTTCTCTGCATAACAGAAACATAAAGCCCTAACAGGTTGTCAAAAAGACATACGCAGAGACACATACCACACAGCCCCGCGGTCATCCTAATTCTTTGTGAAATGAAGCATGTACACCCCCTGGTCTGTTCTAAGTCTGACTTACTTTGGGCTTTGCCAAGTTGGCAGCCGGCTGTGGAATGTAATTTTGCCCTGGTGGTTCTGTCCTTTGAAATCCCTTGACACAAAAAAACGTATTCCCAGGCATTCCCTCCTCCGTCTATCTGGCCAGAATTGGAACTTAAAAAGCTGTCAACTGGTGCCAGAATTTAAAGTCGACCCTGGGGTGAAATCTTGCGAATACGTGAATTCACATAATTATGCAGGATGCACTCTCAAAGCCTTTGGGAAATAATAAGTCGTGCCAGATTGTCTTTCCCCCCCCCAAAACAATACAAAACATGTAAACAGAGGAACAATAGAGTCTCTTAGGGGTGTAACAGAACGAAAAAAAGAAGAGCTAGAAATTAAGCAAAAAGGTCCAGGTGAAAGCCTTTTGATTTTGACTTTGTGTCAACTTCCTGGGGGCCATCTTGGATACCTGCAGAGCAACCAAGATGTGCTGACAAATCCACACTGGGTTGGTGGCAGCTTTGGTACAATTACAGTATACAAGGCTCTACGCTTTTATTACATTTATTTAGGGAGTATTTTTTTAACATTAATTAAACTCTTTTTTTTTTTAAACAAACAGTGCACAAAGTTGCACTACAAGTTTCCGTTTTGTTAACCATACGGCTGTTTTTGATAATTGATTAGTCTATCTCAAAAGTCTGGCTCCTGTTTGCTTGGCTCTTTATATTGATACGTTCTAAAATATTTTTCTACACGGGAGAGCTAGGCTGTTATGCCTACTAAATGTTTTATACAGCGATCTCAGTGCTGGAGTGTTTTCATGTGTGAATCCTCATGTTCTGTTGTTGTTTGTGCTGCTATTGCACATATAGAAACAAACCCTTTTTTATGAAAAACATTTGCAATAGGCATACTGGTCATTTTCTAATGGGTCACAGACATTCGTCCAATCTAAATAGTACATTTTAATCGGTTAATGAGGGTCGGCTATCGGTCAGAAAAAAAATTCAAAATTAGCACCGCTATTCACAACCTGTGAATGGCACATTAAAATAACAGTAGCCTACTTAGTTTGGCACACCTTGTGTTACAGAATGATGCTTCCTTACCACGTAAGCAGTCTTTGGCAGAGTACAGACACTGACTGCAGAGAGCACACACAAACCCAACAACAGCCAAGTTTAACTTTGGTCCGTCATCAAGTTACTCACAGAATTTATGTTAATTAGTGACAGCTGATGTGACTTTCTGCTGGTGACGTTTGTCAGCTTCGGCTAAAATTAGAAGCTGCTTTCTGAATGTTTTGTACACTGCCTTTTGCTAATGAGAAAGCGGGAGGAGAGATAAAAGATTCGATAACATATTAGTTTATGTGGGAGCTCAGCAGATCTGTGTATCTTGCCAATCCAGTTATCAGGGTCCAGAGTCACTCACACTGAAACTCCCAAATACACATTTGCACGCGTCATAGCAGGAAAAGCACAGGTATAACTACTAATAACATTAACGATGGCTTCATTCCATTTTAGTTGCCCAGTAAGCCATTCCAGTGAAGAAGCATGACATAAACTCGTGAATGAAATGCATCATCATTAATGCCATTATTTACACTTGGGCTTTTCCGGCCATGATAAGTCAAAATATCTGCTGTGAAAAAGGTCGAAAAAGGTCAGATGGAAAGATGCCATATTTCGAAATAAATGTCGATCATACTGCAGAAATCCTGTCTGCACAAGGCCGTAATGTTGAACAATAAAACGATAATAGATAAAGGGCAAGATGATAATAGCAAAATAACCCAATTTCTTTAACAACAGATGTGATCTGAACAGTACATAAAATCAATGCTGCATCTGTCTGTCTGTCTGCATTTTTCCATCCGTCCAAGTATAAGTATATGTCATTTTACACTATATATGTACTATACACACCTTAATGTTTCTCTAGTATGCATAAACACTGTCTTAATATTTAACTGAGTGATGGTGCAGGTGTAGCTGGGATGATGAAGCGTGGCAGTGGCATGCAGCCGCAGGCTTAGATAGTTGTGTTAGTGTTGAGAAGTGTCGCAGCATACTGACAGCCAACAAGGATGAACATGTAGGGTTTTTATATACTGCTACTGAAGAGGGAATAGAGTAGAGTGGTTAAATGAATTTGCCGTAACCACAGAGAAAGAGGGAGTTGTGCTCATTTGATGAAAAGGTTAGGAATAATAGGGTTATGCCTTGAATGAATAGGGAATAACTGAAAATAGCATTCTCTCCATAAGGGCAGGTTATTCTACAGTGTTTTCATTTTCAGTAGTGGGGCTACCCCCGACTACATTTACATTTTGATTATGACTTGTACCCATAAAGCTGTAGTTTTTATATTGTTGCAGTCCCAGAGGGTTGGTTCACAATTTTTCAGGCTGAGAATTTGTAATCAAAGCGGAAAGAAAACCTTTTAGGCAGACAGAACATGCGCAATGCTTACCATCATATGAAGCAATAATACTCTTCTCTACTATAATTATATTGGTAGGTGATACCTTCTGCGCTTAACACAACACTCTGGTACGTTTTCAGCACCTGCCTTCTTGTACTGGGGTACCTGCTGTGTGATAAACACAGTAAGGAGCATCAGTCATTGGGACGATCAGGGCTGTCTAAGTTAGCATGTATATAAAGCTGGACACAGAAAGTAATGTTTGCTAAATTAGTTCTTTGCAAACTTGTAGTTGGTGAAGCAGTACACTGTGAGATGCTTTGTGTATGATGTTGAGCTGTCGTAAAATCCAGATTTGAAAAGTAAGTGCTGTATCCATAAAAGAGGAACAAAACCAGGGTAGTAGTAGTAGGGTGCAACGTGGGTGTTGTTCATAAATAAAAGTTGGAGTATATTAAACTTGACACCTAAAATGTAATCCAACTGGTATGCCATAACGCAACCCCTAAAAAGATGGCATTTCCAAGTAGTGAAGCTAACAGTATTATGTTGAATAAAAACAACAACCTAAATAACGTCACTTTATTTCATCTTGTCTTGTTTTTTTCTTTCCACAGAAATGTAAGGGAAGAAAGATTAAGAGAGAAAAGACGGGCAGTAGGCAGAGCAGAAAATGTGAAATGAGAGACCCATTAATGGGGACTTTCATGAGAGAGAAGAAAAGGGTGAAATTGGGCCTGGCAGTGAGGGAAAAGTAAAGATGATGGAGACGCAGATGAATAAAGGTGATACGTCACAACAAAACATTAAGGCTGCAGACAACAACACATAACCCCTCAGACATCCCTTCTCTGAAGCTGTTGTTGTCTGGACTTGGTATGGAAAGAGCAAGCCTGATGAATAAAAGCAGATTTTGTCCTTAGCCCATTGCATCCAAGTCATTAGGACATTAGGATTATTATTTGCTCTTGAAGGTCAGTGTTTGCTAGAAATTCCCTGTTGTTTGAGTCTGAGCTTCCCTTCCATTTTCATCTTAAAAAACAGGCATAGAAATTTTGGAGATTATAGCCCCTGTCTCTGACGTCGGATGTTAATGGCCTCCTTGACCTTGAAATGCCATTCTTAGGTCGCTTGATGATAACTGAACCATCTCCATGACAACTCAGAAAACTCAACAATTTATTGACTTTGAGGATGTACACACGGCAAAGTGCTGACCAGTGTGAGTTGCAATGCAAGATCCTGTTTTAATCCGGATTAAAATATGTTTTAATCCAAATTAAAACATGTAACATAATTCTCCTCCAGTACACCATGTGTTCACTAAAGTTTTTCAGCTATCTTGGCTTCATCAGGGTGGTGTCTGAGGTTTTTCTGGTTCGGGACTGTATAAAAGGAAAGCGAAAACAACCTCAGCCACCACCCTATGAACTCAAGATTGCCGTATTGTATTTTCAGAAATGATTTATTGTTATTGGTTGTGGAGGTTATTTGTGAAAGTGGTTGTAGTTGAATGGCAGTAGCAAATTGTTTCCACCCACCCCTCTGTAGGGAGGACATTAATTAACATGTGTTATATCTAGTAGCGCATAAACATTTATGTAAATGTAGTGAAGCTGCTGCTTATGACTTTGTCTCTAGAAGCTAGAAACAAATTTGAATGAATGAAAATGTTTAGAGGACAGATCGTGCCAGTGAGCATCACTGGAAACACGAAACCATTCCAGTTAATGATGCAGGGAAAAAAAGCTAGAATTTGTTGGGGTTTTTTTCTATTTTAGGATTCATCAAAGTTACGCCTGTGAAGGTATTATCACTTACATACATTGCCATTTTTTCCCCTCTTGGCTCCTTTTCATTTAGCTCATTAAGTAGCTTGTTGGTGCACTAATGAATTACTGTTAGATAAGACAGGTCCCTTCTTTCTAAGTAACAGACATCAGGGAATAACTATTGACTGTAGATAGATGAACTCTTGTGAAAACACAAACACTGATAGATTCAGCTCTCCTTCCCTGCTCCTCCTCTGGCTGCCTTTTTAGTCCTACTCAGGCAGTAGCTTAAAAAGGTCCAAGTGTCAATATACTTCACATATCAGGCAGTAACTGAAGCTGCTGCTCAAATATATTGAAATTGCAATGTTGGCATGTTGGCACACAGGCAGCTAACTCTAGCAGAGAGTTTTGTTGTTGACTGGAATTAAGAGCCAGAGAGAGGTGGAGAGAGAGAGTAAGTGGGCACATATAAACATATGGGTCCTTGAATGAAGAGTGCCGGCCTGCATAGCAACGCATAGAAGAGAGCGAGGAAAACAGACTTTGTAACGGACACAGCTTGGCTTGAATTGCCCTGCTGTTCAAATTGCATTCCCACAAAATGTCAGTATATGTGGCAGCAATGTCAGATTCTTGTTTTGTGTGGGTGTTTTAAATGGCATCCAAGATGGAGGCATGTAGCACTCAGAGATTTGTTTGTACTGGTTTTTTTTCGAGAGGCTATAACAATCTTATTGAGTATACACACTTAAACTCTGTTGCAACCACAAAACTCAATAAAGTAGGCAAACTTAAAACAGACCATGACGTCAATAACACTACACTATCAAGACATTTGGAGAGTGCTTTTATTTAAATTCAGCTCACAGTACCACGACTGCCTCTTCAGTATGTGAAGCCACAGTGGAGGTACAAATCTTGCCAAGCCACGCAAAATATTAGTTTCTGATTGGCTTGCATCTGTTCAAATTGTGTAACACCACACCATTTAATTCACTACTGTTGTAAATTATTACACAAGGTATAGCGGCAGGTAACCATAGCAACAGTACTGCTGCTTGATTACCAGATAGCCGTCAGTTAAACAAACAACAAACAAACTTTGAAAAATAGATTTTAGCACACCCGGTCTTGTGTGGCATGTGGCCATGGCGTGAGTGTAATAATACTCTGTCTTGCATTATCTCTCGCTTGTTATACATATGTTAGATGTAAAGGACACAGCTAGCACATTTTCCCTTCAATGCATGTGACCTGCAGCTCAGAGGTTGAGGTAGTCCCCTTCAACACTGTGGAGGCAAATTGTGTTAAAATACTTTTACGTTAAATGCCAAACGATGGCATTTCTGAGTAGCCTAATGTGTCCCGAATATGACAATATATGACATGCCTGAGACATGTAAGTGTGGAAATAAGAGGAGCACAAGTCAAAGAAAAACAGGCTCAGGCTCAAGAGGTTAGGAAGTATTGATTCTCGGGTCTTCCCTATTGTGCATATCTCTCAGCATCCCTACTGTTCTCATAATCTTATCACATAATCCTAACTGCACTGGGAATTTAGGCTGTATGTAAAAATACACCCATCCAATCAGCCTTATCATAAAGAGGTAATATGGTAGGGAAAAGCATCAGATCTCCCCTAACTGAAACCCAGTGGGTTTGCCCTGTTTGCTCAAATAAAATTCTGGTGGTAGTTATTTACATTTCTCCACCCACTTTGTCTGCATTGCAAGACAAAACTGCCTCCTAATCAACTGTGTGTGGACATTATGATCTACTTTGCCTTATCTAGTAGTCATGCAGTCTTATGCAGTAGTTCGATTATTACTAAACTGTAATTTTATGCTGAATGTATAAGGGAAAGTGACAAAAAGAACCCTGGAGAATCATGGTAAAGAGAGGACAGTATTTTTAGAAAGAAGCACATAGCCTTTCTTTCACCTCTATGCTTGGTTTGATTCTCTAATCAATTGATCAAACAGCGGCACTCGAGATGATGGAAGGCGGTGCTGATGAGCACACTCAATTTTATCCTGCCATCATGAGGAAGCACGTCTGCAATTAAGATGGACAGATGGCAGAAAGAGAGAGGGATAGAGATGTAGAGACAAAGAAGAAGGCAATGACAGGAGGCACTAAAACTGCTGTGTTTTTTGTGAGGCTCTCAGTCTCCTGGGAAGCCAAGAGGGCCTCACAGACACACACGTTTTATCACTGAGCCTCATTACTGGTGACATCTACACTGAGGGACAAAAATGCAAAATGTCACAACACTTCAATTGCTGCCACATATTGGCTTCTTTATAAGCAGTGCTGCATTGGAAGACCTGCTTCTGTTCTATTTTTAAATGGCGAGCCTTTGTTTTTCAGTGTACATTAAATTGCATCTGTGGTTCATATACATATATGCAGTGCTGTAACAAGCACAAGTGATCAGTAGCCAACAAGTCCACAATGCACATACGCATACCTACGCAGGTCAGCTGGAGTCCGATCAAAGGTAACAGCAAAAATAAAACCTGTCCAGTGAATTGCAGTGAATTCAAGTACACAGCTGTAGGGTCCAACCATTTAAAGCTTTCACAAACATTTTCCATTGACATCATTATTAATTCATAATGCAATATACCTGCATCTTTGAAAGAAAACTCCTTTTATAGTCCTCCTCCTTTTACAGTCTCCCACATAACGATTTCATCTGATATGTTAGTGTTCAGATGGGGCCAGAATGTCGTCTCACATCGTCTTATCTGCCACGGCACTGCTCAGTGATGCTGCAGGACAGCTCTCCTCTCTTCCAGCACTTTCTGTATGTCTCTTGTAAAAATGTTGCTGGGCTTTATCATCAATTCTGAGACATACCGACATGGTATTTCAGGTCTGATAACAATAACTGATAATTATCCGTGTGTTGTGGCCGAGACCAGATAAGATAACTGATAATATTAATCTTAAAAATGCAAAAATTTGAAGAGACCACTAAATATACTAAAATGTTTTATTTAGAGAGCCTTCACCATCCCTAGAATAAAAAGTGTATTTACTTATTGTCAACTTGTTTGTAATAACTTTAGTTTACTTACTGACTAACTAACCGTAACTAACTGTACTGCTGGTAAAGAGTAAAATGAGGGTGGATTAGAATTTTATATTAAATTTCATTACAAACATAGCTATTTAGACTCAACCGTTACTTGCCATCAGCGTTGTTTGTATCTCGTTCATAACTATTCTGTATTAGCATAACGAGCTCTGTATGGCTTTGTAAAACAAACTGGGTGTGGCTCGTCGGGAGTTGACTGCGGGCAGCGCTGTCAAACACGTCACATTTCTGCTTGTTCAACGGGTGTTTGATAACTCATGCTGTCTCACTTATTGCTGGATTTTGTTGGACTTGTGGATAAAGAGCATTGTCGTCGTTGTCGTCTCGAGTAAAATATAACCTCAAGTCTGTTTCATTCTCTCTCATGTGGCCTGTACTCTGAAGATACACTGCTGTCCGCTTAGGGTTTGTATGTGTGTTTGTGGCGCTATAGTAACAATAACAATAATTTTATTTTTTTTAATTTTTTAACTAATGATCTTCTATTTCATCATCCAAACTGATTGGCTAGAATGTGTCAGTTCTATATTTTAACACTATTTAACATTTAGCGTATTTGGAAAGCCAAATGTGACATTTATTTTGATAAATTTGAAACTTCATGTCAATATTATACTCACAGTTAGGACTGACAAATAAATCAGAGTTTATCCTTGTGGTATCAATTGTTTGACATCCTCGTAAACATTCCAGTACAATATGCTGCCATCTAGCAGCCTGTTGGCAAGTGTATTTCCAATTAGGGTGATTGAATTGATTCTGGGATCCGTCTTTGTAAACGTCCTCTTGTTTCTCTGCTGTCATCCACCATATATTCTCTCTCACTCCTTCTCTGTCTCTTTTCTTTGTCATTCTCTTTCCATGTTTTCACCTTTGTTTTCCGTCACCGTCTTTCTCTGAACCCAGAAAAGAGGAAAAGGCACGGTAACGAATGGTGCACGAAAAGCTGCAGAAAGGGCTGTTTTTGTCTCACTCCTCCAAGCCTGTAATAACCACTTTTGTGTGTGCTCTCTGTTTGCAGGAGAAGGGGAAAGCAGACGGGAACATCGATCAATGTGAGTACACTTACTGTGTTCAAACCAAACAGCATTTTTCAAAATATGCCATGTTGTGCTCCATGACAAAATCTTTTTTTTTCTTCTGCTGTTATTCTGGCATACACTTTGGTTTTCTGGTTGCTGGGAAGTAATTCAAGTCTAAATGGCTCACATAAAACTGACCATGCAGCCCGTTATGAAGAAGATCTAACTGTGACAATCTGACAAATCCCACTTGTTACTGCATCGCATTTATTGCTCAACTGTCCTCAGAGAAAGGGTTTGAAAGCATGTCATATTTTGATTTTGAAATATCTTGGCATTTCAGTTGTCACTGGATTCCAAGATATAATCTACCACCCAGTTGTGGGACTGGCAAGCATCAGTTTGTTTACTCAGCTGATCTGACAACATCTGAGAGAAAAGTAGTGTAGTATTTTCATTAATAGTATGAAACTCAACTCCACCGTGTCCACCATCCTCCCCTGACTCAACAGACAAAAAGCAGAAGCATCTGAAATCAGTCACTCCAAGTGACATCCCTTGTGTAAGATGAAAAATATATTTGTCAGGTGAATAATTATTCAGTTGTCGACCATCTTCAGTCCCTTGTCAAAAATGATTAAGTAATGTTTGTTTGGCTTGGGTCTCGTGCTGTTTTACACGGCAGTGACTGCTCAGACAGTTGATGCCCTATAAAGAAGATCATTCACATTCTCTCTGAACTCTGAACCGCCATATAGGTCTGGCTGTTGAGACTTTAGTAGAGGGAAGGAGCAGGGCATCGTGCCGCTAGACTGACGATTAATGGCTGATCCACTCTTCCATCTAAGCTACAGCCGCCACGACCAGAATTATCATACCTTTTCCAATACTAGTACTACAATTTTGCTTAAGCTAGATCAAGCCATATTGACCAAATACTCACCCAGAGTTACAGACAGCTAAGCTAACGTTAGCTAGCTAATTTTACAACATCGTTACATGTGATGTCCATCTTAGTCCATGGACCAGATCTGGAGATTTCACGTATAGGTACCATCTGAGGTTGAAAATGTTCAATGGTCCTTCGTTGTTCTTCACGTTTCAATTAACAAATTGATGCATGATAGACCTGTGAAAAGAGGAGTTAAATATATTTTATAAGCCGGTTTATATACAGAGAACAGTTGCAGTAACCTGGACATAATGCAAGTTTCTCCTCAGCAGAATACATCAAGTCTCAATCTCTCTCTCCTTTCAGCAGACGATAAAAACATGTTTGTATACATAAAATGCATATATGAGCTAGCTCTTATGAAAAGCAGCTAGTTTTTACATTAACTGGCTGATCCGCCATTCAACATTTTGGATACAATAGCAAACAATCGACCAGAGAAATTAACAAGGCAGGTGGCTATTTTGCTAGCTTGCAATCACTAACTTATGTTAGCGTTAAGGTTTGTGTTTAATAATTGTTTGATTGATCTCTTATGTTGGTCAATATTACATTTGGCGTAATGACACTGATTTGCCTCGATTTATTCTAATGCATTCTTATTAATTATACTGCAGTGGAGAACGTGGTAAGATGGACACTAATAATCTAAATAATAAAGTTCTCATTTATTTGGTCCATCGTTTGCTATCTTCCTTAAAACTATGTTGCTTTTTCTTCCGCTTTCTCCTAAAAGTCATCAGAAATGAGCATTTGGTAGCTTTTTTTTTTTTTTTAATCTACCTCTAGTGGGTCTGTGTTTTTCTTTGCTCATGCATTGTTTTCACCTTTTTCACCCCTAACCAGTTTGCATGCCTGCATATGAATGCACCGATAAATATTTTGCTCTGCTGCAGTTCACAGCCAGGAGTTTTTTTGAGGAGCCTCGTGTTTTTATTTATTGTTGTCCATGCAATCAAGGACAATGGGTGTCAGAAGAGAGATTCAGTGCTTGGTTTTTCAGGTACATACCTGACTTGTTGCAGAGAAGATGGCCTCCACTGTTACACAACCAGAAGTGTTTGTTTATATCCTTTGGTTTTTCCATCAAGCCATTCAGTTGTGTTGTTGTGAAAGGTGTTGTCATATAGCTGCATTGGCACCACTCATGACGGTGAAGGCATTCACAAGTTTTTCTTGGCCTACTGTTTTTTTGTGTTTTTCTGTATTGTAGTGCATGACAGAGAGACTGTGCAGTTAATGTGTAAGTTACTGTTATAGCAATATTTCCAGGGTTGACTGCTTCCTATTTGACAAGTGACTTCCTTTGTAAGCATTGGGCCTATTATGATGTGTTGTCTTCATCTCCACAGCAGTGCAGAGTTCTCTGTGCCTGCTTCTACTCAACCTAAACATGACCCAGAGGATTTCTTTTGTTCATGTTTATTCAGCATCTAGCGCAGCATGTGTTGTTACCTCTGGATGTTTGTTAGTTGATTTCTTTTTTACATAATATTATGTGGAGAAATGTAGCTTTCTAGGTGATAATTGCTTTTCTTTCCTCACCTGCTTTTTACAATTCTGCTGCAGTAACACACACCCTCATGGAAATACCACTGTGAGGTGTTTTTGTGACAGGTGTTTCCATTATACTCTTCCTCTCTGCTGATGCTGACATATGTGCATTTAGAAAAAATGCATTGATGGGGGAGGCTGACCAGGAGCAAAATGCAAAAAAATTAGCACATCTCTGTAAGCTGCAAGCATTTTGCAGTAGCCCAGTGAATCTGCAGCCACTTTTGTTGTACAGTTGCATATAAATGTGTTGGCAGAAACATATTCAGTTGCAGTCACAGGAAGTTGTTGGGAACACCAGAAGAGGAAAACAGTGGATTGAAGGTCATGGCTTTGGATTTACATACACTGGGACCCATGTTATTTTAATATTTGTCTGTAGAGCTTAAGGTTTTATGGAAAGTTGCAATTCCCAGCGACAGACTGGGGTCTTTCTGTGCTTAATGTTTTAGTTCTCCCTGTGTCTGTGCGGGTTTTCTCCTCTGATGTGAATGTGAAGGTTTGTCTAAATGTGGAAACCACCCTGTACAACCAGCCATCTACTGATGACTATTGAACAACAATTGGGGCTTAGGTGCCTTTCTCTAGAGCCCCTTGTTTGTTGTCAAGGGACGAGAGAGTCTCATTTTCTGTCACCAATTATATTTTTTTACACACACCCCACTATGTATTCAAACTAGCAACTTTTTTGTCAGCACACTGTTGCCATTTTCATTTATTTGGTTCACTGGATTACTTCCTGCTCACTAATGAGTCAGTCAGTAAGTCATTACAATGGACAAGGTGATAACGAGACACGATTGTGGCTGACAGTCACTTCTATACATCAGCAATGTGTTTGACTATGTGAATGATGTGTATGGTAAATGTGTTAGAGGCATCAGCATCAGACAGAAATTGATGCTTTTTTGCCATAATGTGACTTTGAGATCAGATCAAGTGTACAATGAATGAATTCAGAAACACCTGCAGAATAAATGACTTAACTGTAATATCATAAGCTATAATACAAGTAGTATACAGTAACATTTGTCAGGTTTAGAAGATACGATTCTGTGTATAACATTATTTATTGAAATCCACCATGGCCAGTATTATAGTGAGAGTGCTATCTTCTTGCTGTGAAGATCATTAGATATTGTATGAAAACATTTTAAAGGAATTAAAATTTGCCCATTTATCCTACTTTGCTTAGACCAAAAAAATAATAATTCTATGAATATTCTTTATCAACAGATTTTTATAGGCTGTAATGTATGCTGTCTGTCTCTTGGTGTGTGAGCTGTGGTTCTGTGTCATCATATGCATGTACTGTACATATATACATGTGTGCTAATCTCTATGCATGTGCAGTATTTGTTGTACCTGTCTGTTGTGTAATTTATTCTTTGCATATCATGTGTGTTTTCCTCAATTTGTGTATGTCTGGATGACAGTTATCAGTACCAAGATAAGGTGTATTGCTTTGTGAAAGGCTCTGCAGCACTGCTGACAGAACAGACTATTATTGACAAAAAAAAAATATTCACAACTGGGGAGTCAGCAAGATGCAGTGCTATATCTCACTAATGGCTGGCATTTAATGGTTTCAGTCTGAGCTTCCTTTCGCCACATAGCCTGAGCAGGTTTTTTTTTTTTTTTTTACCATTTTAACATATCATGATGTTGTCTTATTAGACTGTGGTAGAGGTGGTTGTTTGGTAGGCTGTCATAATGGCTACTTTTGATCTTCATGTTTTCATAGGGGGATTTTGTGAAGCACTGATGCTCTTTCTTAGAAGATAGTTATATAGTTGTCTTTTTGAGCCGGGAGCCTCCCAGTGTAGCCATAGTGTTCATTGTTTTTCTGTGAGCAACCTCACTGGTCAAAGATAAAAGAAAATATTAAGTCTACATGACTGATGAAACAGTGTACAGCTACTGCTACAAGATCAAATATGTTTTAGTTTGCATTTAACTACATAAGAAGAAAAGGGCATATTGACTTTTTTTTTTAAATGTATAGATAATGCCATAGTGGTAAAGTGAGGGAAGGTTAAAAATGTCCACCAGCCGACAGTCAGGCCTGTAATATGTCTGCCCTGTCATTTGAGGACAGCTGCTTTGATATTGTGAGCTTTTTTTCTCACTTAGTGTGTGCTGATTTACCTCTTGAGACTAATTATCCACTGCCAGTTTGTATGCTAAACTAGATCCACTGTCAGACCATTTCATTTCCTTGTTTTGCTCTCCTTTTCCTTGGATGATGATCAGTGTAGCTCTTTGGGATTGTCTGTTTTCACTGCCATTGGCTGGTTTCTTCTCTTACTTTCGATTTCTTTCTTTTTTTATAATTTCAGTTTACCTTCTCTCTTGTACCCTTTCTTCCTATTTTATGTTATGTCTTTATATTTTGCTCTACCTTAAGTCACTTTCCTTCCATTTCCCCCTCATTTTCACTCATCCTCTCCCTCTTTGGCAAACCTTTTATTGTGGCATCTACACTCCTCATGTTGAGACAATGACATTAATCAAATTGGCCCAGTTTTACCTCTGGAACGCAGATGTGTGAAAATTGCTGTAGTGCAAACATTGCATATGAAGATTTTAAGCTAGCTCAGACAGAAATTCTCACTAAGTGACATTTTACCGGCTGGTGATGCACAGCCATGTCTGCATATTTTCCAGTCCTGACATTTTGACCAGTCATTGTCATTGAGTGTTCTTCTTTTCACAGTGTGTTATTGTTGTCAGTGGTATCCATATGGAAATATTGAATATTGCCTATTTATCTTCAAGGGAATGGTGATTAATTTGGCCTTGAGTGCTTAATTTATGAACCTTTGCGAAGGCCTAATCAGAGTTTGTTACCGTCACAAATTAAACAATGGGAAGAGGCAAAGCAAGTTAAGCAGCCCTGTGGTTCATTTAGATTGTAATTGGGTGAGAATTAGATGGGACAAGGTTGACAGAGAGACTATCTAATAAGCAGCAAATGACTGGGGAGGAAACTGGGAGGAGAGAAGAAGAGAAGATAGTGGAGGAAGCTCAGAGAAGCAGGAATATATTAGCGGAAAATATGTTAGCTTGAAAGTCATTTCCTGGCTTAATTACTCAATCAAATAAGATGTTTTAATTGTCTTTTGTTTAGCATGCTGTGACCTGTTGCCATATTGACTTTTACATATTTAGCCTTCACTGTTGATGCAAAATAATATTTGTAGCTTTATAGTGCTAACTGAAATCAACAGCTGGTCCCTTCATCTTTACTCTGTTGCATCCTAAAAACAGTCAGTAGGCCAGTGTGCCATAGAGATGATAAAGACCAGATGATAAGAGACAAGCAAAGAAAAAACAGGATCGGATGGAAAGCATAGGAAGGAAGCGGAGGCTACCTGGTTTCAACCCCATGAATCAGTAATGTTTTATCTTTGGGGACGTTTTCCTGAAGTCACTGTCACCTGGAACAATTGTATTTTGATTTTCCACTTATAGAGTGTCTATATCATCCTTGACCAATCACAAACAGTTGCTGTAACTGTGTGGGCACAATGACTAACAACATCCCACACAGAAATTGCTGATTCCTTCAACACTCAAACTGCTTCCTGATAGCTAACCTAAAAGAAGAATAAGGAAGGGGGAAGCCACACACACACACACACACACACACACACACACACACACACACACACACACACACACACACACACACACACACACATCAAAACAAGTTAATGGCTCACAAAGTCAAGGCCCCTACCCATTCTGACCCTCATGTCCAAGATTGAAGAAGTAGGTCTGATTCAACAAATCCAGAGGAAAGACTGAAATTCCAGCTTTAAACCAACCAACAAGAGCCTCATCAGGCTTGGGCTGAGCTGAAACCTTTTGCTTGGGCAAACAAGTACCACAAATGTACTTGCATTAGCATCAGCCGTACTAATTTATTTCCAAATACTGAGAAGAAACTCATTAATATTGTTCCTTTTTGGACTGAAATAGTTTTCTCTCATTGCTTTTGAGAAAAGTTAATGGGGGTTCTTGCCAAGTTGGCAATTATCCAGATGGTCTAAGACAAGGGTATTAGCAGTTGTTCAAACCAAAGATAACTCTAGAACGTCTGCCTCTTTACATTTTGGAAGTTTTTAAGGAATTCATTAAACCGTCTCTGTAGTGTATGTGTTTATATTTACTCAAGTAACACGCAGTCAAACTTTTGGCATCTGTGATCATTGAATACTTTACTGATGATGGTTTTTCTCTCCGTAGCCTGTACTGTATACGCAAGCTGAACAAATGAGTTGTATTCCACTCTGGACAGAGGTGATGAGGAAACAAGATTACAGAGCAGATGTACAGTTGGAGCAGTGATAGAGTTTGAGGAATGATACTGTATAATGCACGGGGGAGGAGGAATGCAATCACCTCTAACTGTATTCAAGGTTGAGAAGGAAATCATTGAATCACTAGGAGAGAAACAAAACCCACCATTTACATTTTCTCAGTCATGGATCTTTCACTTACAGAAGCAAACTTAAATTTAAAGAACAACGCTGGAGTGTGATGCAATATATTATTCTCTACTGTTGGTATAAATGTTAATTTTATCTCTTAATTTAAACATGTTTTTTTTTCTCTCTCTGAGATTCTTAATCACTTTGAGCATGCTGTATATCAAAGAGCTTTGTGCTTGTGCATGTTCTCACAGTAAATACACACAAGGTCTCAAATCACAACCAGTTTAGGGAGCCCTCATATGTAAGACACTGTCATGTGGACTACTCTCCCAGAAACATCCTGCATAATTAAAATGTGTAAAAAGAATAAATTTTCACTGCTGAAAGTTGTAAGTCACTGTCTCAGTCACATCGTAAATCTCTGTGAAATGTGATTTCATTAAGCTGTAGAGCAATAAAGATCACCAAGCGAAAAGTTCATTGAGGACTTAATCAAAATAGTGAAATGAAACAGGCTTTGCTAAAATCAGACCCACCTTTTTATAGACGTGGTTACAAAATTAGAATATCTTCAAGTAAAGTTATGATTTGCCCCATAAATCTCACATTTTTCACATTGTCATGAATGTAAATTTTGATCGGGCCAGAAATTATGGTTCATTTCCTTTCTGATCTAATTCACAGGCGGCTGAAGTTTCACGCTGAGATAATTTTTACCCAAAAAGTCTGAAAGTCAAAGACAAAGGGGATTGTAGCGGTAGTGTGTGCTCCATGTTGAGCGTGCCTGCAGATACCGCTGAAGGGCTTAAGGAGGGCACACAGCCTCTCCAGGGACTAAGAGGCACTGACGGTGGCACTCTGAATAACACTTTACTCTGACTGGGGCAAGCTGCACCAGTGGGCCTACTTGGACACAAACACACACACACACATGCTGGAGTGCAGGTACAGAGACCGAAGACAGTCAGAGGTTATGTGAATCAGCAGGCAAAGGTAGACTCTTCTTTAGAGGTATGAGAGCATCCTCACAGCTTCCGTTAACCTATAATGAGCTTGAGATATATCACTGCATTATAATGCTTTCCTGTTTGACTCAGGGTAGCGCAGCTAATGTGACAGCTATTTGCATACCTCCTGAAGAGAGTGAACACATGTGGCACATGTTCCACAGGTGAATTTCTCATAAAAAATTCTGACCCACTTGTTACACTCTTCCATCTTGAACCTGTGATGATCTATTCACAGCCTTTCAAAATGAATTAGCGGTTGACGTATGGTGTCCTGATAGTTTTCTCATGTTGACAGGGCTGCAACTAATCATTCTTTTCATTAACAATTCATTGTTCCTTAGTCTCTAAAATGTTAGTAAAATTTGAAAAATACAGCTTATCAGTTTCCCACAGCCCAAGGTGACAATCTCAATTGATTGTTTTGTCCAACTGATTAATTCTGTGTATCAATTGGTTAACTAATATTTACACTAATATACTACAAAATGTGCTTTTGTCCAACATCTAAGTCAAATGAAATGTTTATTTGTCGTATTAAGAGGTTTTCCTTAATAGGAAAGAACAAAATTACTGTATTTACCTTTTTTGTGTAATCTAATTACTGTAATTATCTGTAATTCTGCTTCTGCTTTATATATAACTCACTGGAGGTCAACTCCTTGATGATACCAGCTGCTGCTGTGTGAACACAAGCATCACCGCAAACCCTTCAGATCCATTCTTTACCTTCATCCCCCTGATTTTTACGGCCTTACCCATCAACAGAAGACGGCTTTATGAGCTGAGAACAAAAATGATTGCTTTTGAATTCGGATTATATGCCTCTGCGCTCAGCTCTTTCTTTTCCCATCGCTCCGTCTCTCTGTTCCTGCCTTCCTCCCCACCTCCAACCACACACGCACACACAAACACACACACACACATTTATATACAGTACATACTGTATATGCCCGCTGGAGTTTGAGGATAAGTTATTGTGATTTGGATCTCAACCAGCAAGGTCTTCAGTAGCACTTTTCAGAGGACAAGGTGTATTTGCATACCCCCTGGGAAGTGGAAATATTAATAAGCCGCTGTCAGGTCACATTTCTATGACTGAGTAAACACAGTCACTCTTAAATACTTTCATATACCTCAGATGTCATCAAGATCCTTCCTTAGTTTATACCGTTTTATCAATGACAAAATATTTGTTATTTGTTCAAGTGCAGTTGGATTGTTTTGCTGCTCCAGACTGGTTCAGACGTTTTGTCATTTTAGGGAAAAATGTGGTCAGATTTAATATTCTTACATGATGACATGCAAACTATGATTGTGACCAATTCTCACTGCCCCAAAAATAATTGAGAAAATCAATTTTAAAGGTTGCCATTCAGAGTGACTGCTATCATCGCCAGCACCTTAAGCATAAGAGATGGCCCTCTGTCCTAGAATCTGAAATTGGATCAGAGACAGTTTACAATTATAAAAGATGCATAGGTGCCCACCCTGATGGATCAGTCTAGATTAGCTGAAGTACCCAATCTGCTCTTGCTTTTAGTGATAAAGAGGCTATTTACTTGTGAATTTGTTTTTTGAGGGGTTGTTTTTGCATAAAACCCTCAGTAGAGAAAAAAAAGAAACGCCTTTGCTCCTCTGTTGCATAACAGACACAACAGTGAGTATGAACCTGAACCATAAATGAGTTGTATGGTAGCTCCAGCAAGGACGGCATGTCACTGTTTCTACAATGTAGTGGACTGTAAAATCGCAGGCAATGGGTCATCTGAGGAGACAGTTGCTACCAGGCAGAAAATAAATGAAAGATTGATTGTTCAACCAGGGTGCTCAGGGGAAGGGCAACAGTAACTACAAATGAACTTGGTGCGTTTCTATGCACTAAAGTAAGCGGTTTACAGTTGGCTTTCTGTAGTTACCTGATTTAGAGATCATTACACGTAAAGATGCATCCTCATATTCAAAATAATTATATCCAAAGTCAGAGTAAAACTAATAAAGTTTCCTCAAAATAAGTTGTATTCCACTGTTGAAGATTTGACTGTGTGCCTCATTCAAGCACATTCACACTGTAAAGAACAGCTGTGCTCTCATGACAGTCTGTCCACTCACTTTGCTGTCAGCCCTTCATCACACACACGCCAAAAAAAAAAAGTATTGTATCTCTACTAAAACCAAAATAAGTCAGTAAGGCTTCCAAAATATGTTTGTGCGTGGAGACGAAATGTTATTACTGACCTGCTGCATGTGTACATGGGTTTACTGTAATCAGGTTACTACAGTGCATGTAAATGTGCCTGATTTCCTGCTTAACCTGATTTCTCCGAGGTTTTGGGTTATTGTGTGTTGAAACATGCTCTTCAGAAATGAAGAGCATAGCTAAGTACAGACTATTATGATTCAGTTCTACGATTATGTTGAGCACTAAGTGTTGTTTTCTTTTCTTCCTCCTGTTCTTGTTTTTGATCTTTGAATTACTCGAGATATTTAGCATTGAAGCTGCAATCACATTAAATCCTCTGTGTAACTTCAGCTTTTATTCACAGTGGTTACCCTTTTTACCCAACGCTGGTTACCCTCAGTGTGAACTAAACTTAATAATTACTAAATTCATTTACTTGAGAGATGTGGGTAAAGTAAGAGCATGGGGACAGCTTTGTCTGTGTAACTTCGTCCACTTTAATGTTCACTCCCACCGTAGGGCAACTGAACACTCACAACCATACGTGATGCATCATTTTCAGTTTGTCCACACATCGCTATCTGTTCAGGTGGCATCTCTGCAGTCTGTCTCTGTGGCTTCTCCCTCTTTGACCATCTGGAAAACTGTTCAGTGTCTGTGGTGGTGATGTAACTGTGACCCAAGAGCAACGGTGGTCTCTGATTTGGATGTGACTCATGCATTTCATATGCTGGTTTACCTGTAAATTAGCTCTAGTTGGCTCAGTGTATAATTTAAGTGATGCTCCACCCAAAATCTATGTTTTTATCAAAAACTCACGTCTGGGCTTAAGACAGCGGCCACGGTGAGCTTGATTTCATTTCCATGTACTCGTATGGTAAGATATTTTCATGTTATCACAAATTGATGGAACTCTTTCAAATTCAATACGCTTGAGTTGCAACAAGTATGGTAGATTTCCAGGAAGACCTATTGCTGTATCATAGTTCCCTTTGCACACAATCTGTAAGCTGGAGTCTGTCAGTGAGGTGTATTTTCATATTGTGCTTTTCAGCAGTTCGTAAGAGTAGGTATCACTGTTTTTGAAATGGATGATTTGTCAATTTGGAAGAGAGATCCTCAAATGCCAGAAATTGAATTTGAGATACTCAGGCGTAGGGTGGAAAGCTTGGGGCTTAGACAAAATAAATGAGACAACATTAAAAGCAGTGAGTCAGTAAAGAACCCAGACGGCGATCACACCAGTGCACCTTGCCAGGATGGAGTGAGATGAAAATGAATCAAATGGGCTTTGAGTAGAATTTTAAAAAGGTTTTAATATGGCATTTGTATTTCCTACATAATTTTCCTAAATATGACAAGCAATTACCATTGTCCGGGGTTTTGGCAGCATGAGCGAGCGGGCTCTGCCAGGATTCTGCCTTTGAGGGTGTGCTTTTTAGAATTCAATATGCAATTTGAGATTTCTCAGAAGCTCTTTGTCCACATCCACTCCTTTTTTGTGAGCGACAAGACAGCACATAAAAGCACCGCAGCTGCTGTGACAGACAATGTGATCTCAACAAAACTACTGTATATCCCACAGAGAAGAGTCAGAAATAACCTCATAGATGTGCAGGATTGTGTGATCATTGTCATAGCATATATACTGGAATCTATTTTTAAAATTTGTTATGATCCCTGAAGCCTTTTGAAATGCATGAAGATTAATGAGAATCCTAACGTGGATGTAATTTAAAAACAAGTCAGTGAGGGAAAGGCACCCGTGGCTAGGCAGGTGGGTTGCTTGTTCTCAGAAATATTTGCCACTTTCTTTGGAATTAAATCACTGAATAATTTATTATTCAACAAATTTAAATGTAAAATGGCTCGGGCAGCCAGCTACCGAGGGAGGGAGCAGTACAGCAGCTGCAATAATAGCAAATAGAACAAGAAGGATTTTTTTTCTGCAGTTCTTTTTTCTCATTGTGAGCCGAGGATTACGCCGGTGTCCAAAAAGGTGACTTGAATCATGCATATGTAATGTGATAAGGTCATGGGTTCTGATGGAATGGAATACAGGTCAAAGGTCGTAGGTCATTTATGATATATTGTCAGCATCACATGATTAATTACAATGTCAGCTTGTTAAATCACATCATATTATGAGCTTTCCTTCATAATTAAAAGTCCCACTGGGCTGGAGAGGTCGAATCTCCTCTTTAAGGTCTGGCTTGAGTTTTGCTGATAAGTGCTGTTATGAGAAAATACATTATGAAGCAGATCATTAAGACTCTCCTTGCGCAGGTTTTTGGCCTTGACAAAGCTACTTCTCAGATGTTTTAATTTTGCTCTCCTTGCCCTCTTTATCTTTCTCTGTCTGCACTATCATGTCATTTTTTTTACTGCCATCATTGTGAGAGTGGCCTGCCGTAATGCATCACCACTCTCAACCCTGAGGGATTATGAATCTTCTTTAATTTATCTTATATTTTGTGCAGCAGTACTCTTTGATATATTAGTGAGACTTGTGATTAACAACGTAACAGGGTTATCAGTTTGTGTTGAGTGTTGATTTGCACTAACAGCAGTCTCAGGATGATGTGTATTCCCCCGTCTATGGCTGCTACTCAAAAAATACTGTATCAACGCACATACGCACATCTACATACAGGTTATTCATATGCAGACTTACACACATTTGTACACTACTGCTATCAGACATCTGCCGCGTGCTCCTCCTGTTCCTCTACCATATACCTATGCTGATTTCTCTTCCTTCCCTTGATCCCCGCGTTAAAAACGTGGTTGTAAAAGATGTCTGCTAATGGAAGTCAAATCAACAGCCCTGAACACTTGAGTGCACTCTCCACATGGTTGAGTGTGCGCTCGTGGTGCTTTAAGTAAATGTAGAGAGCAAAGGGAGGGATATTACAGAGTTGAATCTATTGTATTTTGCTAACAACAAAGCAAATCATTATTTTTGCCTTAATACCATTTCTTCAACAATAGCCATTTTATCCAAGTTTTAACTGCACAGATGCATTGTTTTCAAGTCACCTGTGCATCTAAAGTATCTTCATAGATTTGAGTAGGGCTGGGTGATCTGGTTGAGGGCAATGTCATAATATTAATAAGGCTAGTTTTCTCATATCAATACATATTATCGGTAAATATATACAAAATCACATATAAAATAATCAAACTGGTGTTCAGTCACTGTTATGTATTACATCAGAGGCCCTGGAGGTGTCAAAGAGAAAAGCAAAACTGATCTGTGCTCTCGAATGACTAATTTGTGCTCTTGATTTATTAATTCGTGCTCTCAATTGAGTATTGTTTTTGGCCTGATATAGTCTCTTTCAAGCTTTGTCTGTCAAAACACAAGTTGAACACCGCCAGGAAATCATTAAAGTTTCTGCTGACCTTTGTGCAGAAGAGAGAAAAACAGCTGTAGGCTGTATAGCACATGGTCTCACGCTGCGCCACCAGTAAGCTGGTGATGGTTTCATGCACAAGGTGATTTGGATGTGATACATGTAAATGGAGCTCTGATCGCCCATGGACTGAAGAAAACACGGGGGGAGCTGATCATCTAACTTTTTCAAATAAGCCCAGTCATCATGTTTCGTTTCACTGGTTAGTGGAACAAGTTGGCAACGTGTGATACACAGAGCTTTGACTTTCACCAATTGTAAAATAAAAATATCCTGACAGATCTGATGGAGCTCAGGGCTCTTTTTCTCCTCTTAGCTTCCTCTGTCAACATCCTCTTCGGTCTCTGCCATGATGTTCATACTGAGAATACTGAGCTAGACCCGTGTGTGACGTAGTGCCGCAAAGCGTTACGCACTTCTCACAGGAGATCGTATCCGTTCAACCCAAGTTACATAGTGCAGGAACAGGTGTTCGGGGTGCCAAGTGGGAATTAAAGAGGCGCCATTCTCCCTATTACAAGTCAGTGTACCATCTAAATTATATGGAAACTGTTATTTTAAGGTAAAATAGCTACATAATGTTGCTAACTCAACGCTAATCTAACGCATTACAGACTGAAATTGTAGTGCAAAGTGAAATAGGCTGAACACAACATACATGAAATGTGTAGTGATTTAGGGAGAGGTCTTTGTGTGAGGTGTGTGTGTGTCCGCCTCCGCCAGCTGAAGCCACACAAATTGTGGCTTTTGTCTCAGAGCTGGAATGTGGAAAAAAAGCCTGCGTGCGGAGGCAGCAGTTAACCTATACAGCTAATGTATATTTTTACATTATACATACATACATACATACATAAGGAGTGGCTTTGTGACTTGGTTTGGGTGGCAAGAGAGCGAGACAGAGCTTAAACTGTCTCACACCAAAAACAATATTAAATTGAGAGCAATAATCTTATTTGGTTACTTTTTTGCTCTTAATTTGCTTGTAATCATTCATTTGGACAACCACATTTTTATAAAATGATAAACAAGGTAAGATCAGATCATCTCAATAATTATCTTTTAAGTCAATAAACAATAACATTACCCAGTCCCAGATTTTAGCAATCTCTGTTTCTTTGTTTGTGTAATTGTGTTTTGGTCCCAGGGTTTTTTTGAAAATTAAGATGTTTCCTACATTTATTCTAGAACATGAAAAATAAAGATCCTACAATTACACAGCTGAATTACCCATGTATGTAAGTAAACAAATTAGGAGACACTGTCAGAACATTTAAGATTTAAAAGTATACATTCTGAAGACCACTGATTCACCAGTCTTAATTTAAGAAAAGAAATGCAGCACTTGTCGTATTCCAGTCATGTCATTAACTTGAGTGCTCCGTGTGCTCTTTCATGGTATTTAGGGATTTCCTGATTTTCCTATAATTTGCACAAGATCAATTGAAATCCTTTGAACAATAACAATCTGGCATCAGCAAGTGGATTTTTGGTTTTCCATACAATTTCACACGTAAAATTCCTCAAACGTCCCTCACATCTAATGACAAAGACGAGATGAAGATGAAGAGGCAGTCTCGCTGAAGAATACCCCTCACATCTCAACTGCTCTCTTAGGGGATAGATGCGGTCTCCAGTCATATTCGGGGAAATGCATTTCATATTCAAACACAAATGGAGCAATTTGTGCAAATAGCATGCATAATAGTGGTGCAGACTCCCAGGTGTGTGAGCGACGGCCGGGCCCTGGAGGAGAAGCTCTTCACCCTAAATGCATCAGCGACGAAACCCCAGGCCCACGGAAATAGGGCAGTGAATGAATTAGGGTGTCATTGGTTAAGGACATCAGTGAGAAGGAAGAGAGAGAAAGAGAGGGAGACAGTGAGAGAGAGGGAGATCTGTAATGAAATTGCTACTTGCCATACTAAGCAGGAGCAGCAAGTATAGTGTGAAATCAGATAGAGCTTTGCTGTGGCTAGCATGGTTATTCTGACGTGTCGGAATGAGCTGTCTCTCAGTGAGCTAAGTGATAATTCAGCTGTCATTCTGAGGGGGAGGCGATAAATAACAAATTCCTCAGATGGTTGCAAGAGGGCAGGGGTCAGAGTAATCAACCCAACCCTGCTTTATGATAACACTAATTAAAGAAAGAAATTACGTCAGACTCTCACCTGCAAGCCAACTCTTTGTGTGTTTTGTTATTCCTCAAAGCACCAGTGTCTTATTATGATTCTGTTGTAGTTTGGAGAGGAATCACGCGTTTTTAAAAGGCAGAATAGCTCCAAACGGTGTACTCTAAACTTGAAGTTGTACATTTCCATCCTAAAGCTTAGACCCAGAACTTTCTTTTTTTCTTCTGGGGAAAGTACAAGTCAAGTTACAATTTTTTCCGGTTTTTAAAGCTAAAAGGCTTTTCAATACTAGGTTAACAGTTTTTTTTTTTTTTTTTTTTTTTTTTTTACATCTTTCATTTCAATCAAAACATATTCTACATTCTCATAATCCATTCCAAGTGAGATGGCTGACTGACCTAACCTGAATTGACTTTTACACCCTGTAAATATCAGTATTTATGGTTTTTCTGAATTCTCTGGCACTCGTAACTCATTACCAATCCACCTGCTCCTTGGAGAACATTTAAAACAATTATTAGCACATTGAAGTTAAGTATATGCATTTCTAAATTATGCACTTGAGTTAAAGGTACCTTGTTAATGTTCTTCCTTGGCCATTGTACAATTCATCTCCTGTATGTTTAATTTGCATCTATTATACATTGATATCATAATGACCAGCTGTGGAAATGAAGTAATCTATGAAGGGTTTGCACCTACACAAGATAACCCATGTTACAGTACAGTGAAAAAACACACTTATTACACAGGCCTTCATTATTCAGAGTAGGTGTTCCAGAGCCCTGACCTTGTTCACAGTTTACCATAATTTTCAGATGGCTTTGATGATAACATATGCATTCGTAGTGGCACCAGCAACTGTAGACAATCAACCTCTTTCTTTGTTTTCTGTAGCTCGCACTCAGTCTTAACCACTCTCCCGGTCTGCCATTGTTGCCTCACTTACTCTATGCAGCCATCTGGATGTTGAAATGTATTTTTATATACTCAGGCTGCCTTCACTCTCTCCTCATTTCTCTCGTCCGTTCTCATACATATGGATCTTTACCTCACAAAGGTCAAATAAATTTTTTTTAGGGATCATTAAAAGAAATGCTGATTAAAGGGTGCATGTAGGCTGCCAATGAATCCTTTAAATGTGCTGAGTTTAACAGATGCCCAGAAAACTCAGCATTTATCCACAGATAGTGATGTAATGTCTTGTCTGAGTCAGATCACACAACTGATGTCCATCTTACGCCTGGTAACTATCTATACATACATAGCATTTTAATTACATTTTTTGTCCAAACAGTGTGTTAAGGGGATATTGCCAATCTAACCTTTGATTGATGTCATTCGGAGCAAATATGGATTACACCTGCACAGTGTTAAAAAGAGAGAGCTCAGCAGTAGGACTTTAGATGGGGAAAAGTCCAAGAAACCCATGTTCCATCCTACCAGTGAGAAAGATGCATGACCAAGAAAAAGCATGCACCATCCAGCAAACACAAAGAAAATTATTAGGTATATCAATTGGTAGAAGTTTTGTCTTTTTTCTTCCTTTTCTCTCAGTCTTTGTCTCAGTTTTTGTCTGTATTCTGTGCCTGTTGAGAGAGGCCAATCTGTATACAGGTACATTGTTTAGTCTGATGCCAGTAAAGACATTTTAGGGAAATATTAAATATTTATACTCCTGTCTGAATAGGTTTAGCGTTGCAGCCTTCTAATCTCTGGCTTTGTGGAGGGTATAATTATTCATGCAGGGAAATGTTGCTATCTTGTGTCTGTATGTGTGTGTGTTTCTCAATGTGTGGTTGGGTGTCTGTGAGTGCACATGTAGGGAGACAGGTGGTTGAACTGATGAAAAATATATGAATCTCTCTCTTAAGTCCTCCCCCGAGATATGCCAAGCTGTATCAACAATGATTTCAACAGACTACTGATGAATGAAAGATTAGGGTGGAAAACTGTGACCACGTAGTGTCTGTTACATATTTTATTATCTTGCACTATTCTATTTTATTGTTTGTCCTTAATATGCATTAATATAAACACACTTATACTGTGGCTTGTGCTGCCTTATTGCATTTTCTTGGAGGCAGAGCATCTCTGGAGCCAGAAATGACCATCATCTTTGAGTTAACCTCTGTGGTTGGAGCCAAAGAATCAGTGTGACTAAATGATCCAAGACTTTTGTAGACCCACTGAAAAAGGCAAAGGGCAAAGAAAGGACGGCACACAAATATCCACAGTGACTTCTGAAGCCCTTTTCTGTTGCTAGTAACTGAAAAGATGCAATCCAGTCATGCCATGCAATCTATAGGCTTGTTGAGTCACAAGCTCAGCAGGTTTATAGATGTGTCCATAAGCTAGTTAGATAGTCCACTAAGTTTCGAAGATCATAAATGTTATGCTTATGAATCAATAAAAAAAAGCTGTCTGTCAAGTTTGGAGTATTGTGTGATTTGTTATCTGCTATAATTCTGAATCAATTCACAGCTTCCAAAAATGTATATTTGTACGTTGTTAATAACATTATGGACAGAACGGAAACAGCATTGTGTCAAGAGGGCTGAAATCACTCCATGTTCTGCTATGGCTGAGTAGCCTCACTTGTTTATGACACATGGAAATCAACAACAGAGACATTAGCAAGTTAAGAAGTTAAGCACAGAACTCCAGCATTAGTAAATGAGTGAGCTACCAATGTACACTGTACAAATCCCAATTCCAGCCAAATCTGATCGGACAGAGAAAATAACTTTGTACATAGGCCATTTAACCCCCCCTCAGCCTCACAGCATCATAGATAATGAGGGGTTTCCCTGGTGCTACTTCTGCAACAATGAGGGTATTCTCCACTGCTGGGGACGTAACATTTGATGTTAAAACTACCCCTGCATTCATATGCATTGACGATGCTGTTCTTTTAAGATTTAATAGAAGGTATTCAAACCTTCACCTTAATGTTTTGCTGTTCAGATGATTGATAGTAAGTATTTGCTGGAAGAACAAATCAAATATATGTGCACTATCAAGTAGGGTTGTGTTTAATACTGTTGGACCTGCCCTTGCTGTGAACTTGGCGTGTGAACTGGATTATTTTTGGATGGGAGTCTGGTGCAGAGGGTTCCAGGTGCAGGTACAAGAAAACTCATTGACAATTACCATTACAGGGCTCAGTTAATATTATAGTTCTATGTAAGCCTCTTTGATTCATTGTGCCCATTCAATTAGGGTGTTTGAAATTTGGATAATGAGGTTCCACTTTACTGGTCATTGTGATTTAATTCTTCATTACAGAGGAAAGTTAAAAGTGTTGCTCCGAATGGATGACCATCGGCCATGTACATCTTTATTTCATCAGAGCAGTTTGAGCTATAGTATCTTGCTCCAGGGCACTTTGACAGAGTTGATGTATTCACAGACGTGTCATAGTGTAGAATGTGACTTTATGGCTATTGTCCAGCCGTTGTGTCAGTAATCCCTCCTGCAACAAGTTAACAGCCGTGTACATCATATACATTTGATGATCATCCCATGCTGTCATCACAGACTCATAAAAACCCTCCACTTTCAAAAGAAGCACTAGTTTCTGCAGGCTATTCTCCACTCAAACAGAGTGCGACAGAGAGTTAAATGACTTAATGATTCCCCCTTTTTTCCAGCATTGGGAAGACACATTAAATTCTGACCTCTATTAAATCAGGGAGCCAAAATGCATTTGAAGTAATTTATTTGCATCAGTCTGAACTTGTATCAACTTGAAGTAATAACATCGCCTCTCTGCAGCATAGAAGCTCTTTTGCGCATGGATGAGGCTAATTAACGCCTGCTGTGTTCTCATCAGTCTCCTTCCCCATTCATTTGGCATATTAGGCAAAATGCTCTGAGAAATGTAATTACATTCATGTATCATTAATAGCATATCTCACTGTTATTTAGATGGGGAACAGAGAATTAAGGACTTGTGCCCCACTGCGTGTTTCGCCAATAGATTGCACATGACTTAAACACAATCTTTCAATAAAGTTATAAATATTTTAAATATTAGCCTAGAGGAGGAAGATAGTGATGTCATAAGCTGTGGAGATAATGGAGTAACATTTGTCATCTCCCCTTATTTGCCTTTAAGAAAAAGAAAACCTTGTTTTATTCTAGCAAAGCCTTATCAAGGATTACGGGATACGTCTGCATTCAGATCTATGCTGACTTCATGCTTAGTATTCATAAGGCCAGTATCAGTTTTTCATAGATTTACAAATCACTATGCAAGCAGTACCCTGTGATCGGTAGTATGGAATAGAGTTTGTCTAAAACATGTCTGCTGTCTCTGTTGTGGCTTTTTATTATTTTTCTATGGAATGCTAATGAAGCCCCTGGTAAAATATTTCTGTTTTGTCTTTGTGCTCAAACGCATTTTTAAGATGGGACATTCTGAAGGACTATCTATGTTTAATAATTAATAAGAAACCCCGCTGTTATAGAAAGCTAAACACACTATTTTCACACTGAGCATGAGTCATATTTGAAAACTGAACACAGCTTAGCACTCACTAGAAAAATGGCTGTTTCATTTGGTGAATGTATGCCAGCATGTTTCGTGTTCTATGTTATACACATCAAATAGAGTGGGGGGTGGGCTTACAAACAGACTCAAGAGAAACAACACAAAGACAATTGGAAGCTCCTTGCTTGCAAAAATGAAAATATTTTTAAAAATCTTTTTAGTCCTGCCTGGGGATTAATAAAAGAATACCTACCATGCATGCCTGCATGTTTTGTTACAGCCACTTTGATGTTTGTTTTCTGCTCTGTGTGTGCTTTTGTTGGTGTATACGCGTCAGGAACTTATAATAATAAATTATTAGAATTAATAAATAAATATTTCCACTTTAGCTAAGGAGCTTCCACTGTACCTGGCTAACATGGCTAAAAGTATGCAGACACCTGAACATCCCACATCACGTTGAACACTTTAAATTCTGCCTTAACAGCCTTCACTCTTCTGGGAAAGATTTCTACACATTTCTATACATTTTGAACCCTGAATGCAGTCATTTTCTACTAATACAGCCACAGGAGCGTTAGTAAGGGCACTGATGTTGGGTGATAAGGCTCACAGTCGGTGTTCCAGTTCATCCCAAAGGTGTTGGTTGAGGTTGAGGTTGCGGCAGTTAAGCCAGTTACAGTAAATTCTTCAATACCAAGCTGAACTATTTCTGTAAAGACCTGGCTTTGTGCTCAGGGGCACTGCCATGTTAACAGGAAGGGCCTTCCACAATCTGTTGCCACAAAGGTGAAAGCACATTAGAAATCTCCCTCTAGGAAAGTAAAGACTATCTATCTATTGTCTGGATATCACTGTATGCTGTAGCATTAGGACCATGAAAAACAGACCCAGACCACACACACACAAAAGTATGTGGACTGCTGTAACAAGGGTGCTCCGTTTTCCTAGGTAACAGTTTTCCGAGAAGCACAAATACTTGAAATGGATGCATTGGACACTAATAAAAAACTATCTCTGATTATTAATTTTCATGATTTTGCGTTGCTTAACCCCTCCTTGGTCCACTGATGATTGTGGCCACAGATGAGAGAAGAGAACAGCTCACTGCTTGCTTCCGCTCTATATCGCCAAGTTGTATTGATCTCCATTGGATTTGGTCCACAACATACTCTCACCTAACTCAGAGGTTAACCCCCAAAGGCACCTTAAAGACTCTCTGAAGTTCATAGTGACTCTGCCAGGCAAGGAGAATGAATGAGGTATGGCTCATTCAGTGCCCAAAGGTAACTTCAGCCTAGCTAAATCACAGTGCAGTACTTCCAAAATACTTCTGTGGAGGGTTTAGAGGTAATGAAACCGAAAAAAAGAGAGAGCTATTGGGGTAAATGTAATTTTCCATTTGAGAAACAGCAATCAAAACAGAGCAATAAGAATAGAATAACATTAATTTCCAATTAAGTTTACTGTACTTACTTTTTATTCACTGATAATAATCTAATAGGTTAATTGTTCAATTGTAAAGCCTCCTGTCTATGTGCATATCTTTGTCACAACTTTTTAATAACAAAATTTGAGGGATCTGTTGTGGTTTAATAAAATATGAATATAGGCAGATATACCATTGACTATAAGTCATTTAACTGTCGAGTATCAATGTCAGTACTGGCCTCAGAGGTCCGGCATGGATCGAGCACTAATGTTTTTTTGTGTAATGCTGAAACACCATTTGCGGTCATCTTGTGAGATTATCATATCATCATAGCCTCTTCATATTTTACTGCAGACTTTCCTCTGTGTGTGGTTGTAGCATTCATATAACCCCTGCTGTGAACTAAACAAATCCTTTCTTTTCACCCACTTCCTCTCCTGATTTTGTCGAGGACAAGGCACGAAGATAGATGACAAGACAGCGGGGAGGGATATTTACAGAAATATATCTTTATTATTTACTTTGCTGCTTGCTACTGACTAATTTACGTCATGAAGAGAGCTAATTTGAGCATTGAGATTAATTTAGGCTTGGAAATGTAGGAATATACAAACAGAGTAGAGTGCAGTGAAGCTGCAGCGCACAACCGAACAGCAGTTATGAATATTTTTTGTGGCACAAAGGTGAGATGGACAGCTACAGAAGGGGGGAGGCAGAACCACAGGTGGAGCTCTGTCCCCCACTGATGGCCACCTGCGATGCAGAGGCTGAAGCCAGATTTACAGCTGGGTGTATCGCCGGACTCGTGCAGAGGCATGCTTACCTTTAGGGCCCAGCAGCGTTGCCAGGTCCTGCTGTGCCATGCTGAGCCATGCTGGGTAGGCCAGGGTAGGTGTCTGTGCAGACAGACTTTGTTCACACTGGGAGATAAGCCAGAGACCAGGCATTGCTCTGTAGCTACAGTTAATGGAGTGACACACAGCACAGAAAAGGATGCAAAACCCTTGCTGAATATTTGTGCTAGCACACTCATGCTGGCTCTGTGCAGTGAAGGGCAAAGTCACACACATTTACACATTTAGTATATGCCTGCACACACACACACACACACACACACACACACACACACACCATGCCTCTGACTCTCTCACCACTCGCATTGATCAGCACAGCAAGGGCTCTGCTACACAACAAAATCATCAATGTTAATTTAACTTTCGAGAGTGTTAAAATCAACACCCTGCCAGTGTTTATATAATTCCACATCTGTCAGAGCTATTTAAATCTTTAAAAAAAACTCAAAGTTTTGATGTTCATAAAAACATCTGCCTCATGAACAAGAAACCATTTGAGCTTTGTGTGTGGGAAAACAACCACTTGACTCTGGTCCGCTAGAAGTCATTGTGACATTGAAATCAACACTTACTAATAGTGGAGCTGTTTTATAGAATCAGAGATGATGGTTGGAGGCTTGCAGAGCACACATGACCACACCAGACCAGCTATCATCTCCCTCCCCTCCCTCCCTCCCTGTATATGCATGGCTGGATTCCAATCGCGGATGAATATGGAACTCAGCTGAAGTTGATGGATGCCATTTGTCTTGGAAAGCAATCATACCTGCACCAGTATTTTTGGTCCCTTTTGTTCTCTTTCTCTCTCTCCCTCCCTCTCAAGAGAGAAGTCAGTTAGTGTGATAAGTGATATTTATAGCCGTGATGGCAGCTGGGGAGAGCATGCACAGCATAGCGAGACAGGGACATATCAGGAGAGTGGACGATTAAAAAGCATCGGGGAATTGGGGCTTTGTTTTCATTAATTGCTTTCGTCGTCACTGTCTTCCTTTCTCTCACTCTTCGGGAGTCTCTCTCTCTCTCTCTGCCACTGTCTCTCTCTCTCATGCAAACTACTCTCCTCAGTTCTGGCTTGAAGGACAAATATGTGGCTGACTGCTGTTATCACTTTTCTCTGAAACATCCTGTCGGTAGAAAACATTAGAAGAAAAGTGTTATATATGTATATATATGTGTGTGTATATATATATGTGTGTATATATATATATATGTGTATATATATATACAGATAACATACTGTGGGATCAGTATGTTATCTTCTCCAGGAGTTAAGAGGGTGAATATTTTTAAGGTCAAAGGAGGCAAAAGCCATCTGGCTACCTTGATTTCTTCTTGAGAGCAACTGATTGGCTGGCTTCACCTCAAATCAGCAGTAATCATAAGGCTTGATTGAAGATGATAGATGACCTGTGATGATGGTCAAATCCTGATGACAGAGGGTCTAATAATGATAATGTCTGGGATTCATGTGGTGCTGCAGCACTGTTGGCTCACCTTTGATCACCTGAAATACCTGGAGGCACCAAACGGCTGTAAATGTTTTTACTTGTTTCAGTGCAGCTGATTGAACTAGAGGCCAAACAGACTGAGGGCTTTTCAGAGAGAACTATATGTTGGAGTGGCATCAAGTGCTAGGGTCAAAAGGTAAAAATGATAGAAATTGGAGGAATTTGTGTGAACTCCCTGTGATTTATTAATGGTGCTCTCAGGTGAAAAATGAATCATTTCATTAAAAAATGAAAGATCAACCATTTGAAACGGTATGCGGCTGGGTGACATTGTAAAGCTTTCTTGTGTTTGAAAAATACAAATTATTTCCTACTTTAATCAAAGGTGACTTTTATTTATGATAGATACAATATCTATATTTTGACCTACTGAGGGACACTGTCCATTTTAAGTAGTACTGTATAGTATTCCAGTGTTCAAATATTTGCCGTGAGTCTTAATTTAATCACCATTTTCTGTACACAGACAGTATGTTCCTGTGTCCTACACTACCAAGATTTTTACCCAGTTACAGTCTCTTAACTCTGTCAATAATTTAGCTTAATAATGTAGGCAATGTTTGGCTTCACTGGTGCCTGAGAGTGGTCCGTTTCCCATTTATAATCAATTTCACTGCTGATCCTATTTGTATTTCCAGCTCTTCTCTATCTGCTTACACAGCATTACTTATTGCTGGGTTTCATTATCAGGTGTGCAGCAAGCCATGGCAGGGAATGAGAAGAGAAGAGAAGAGAAGGCTCGGCTAAAACAAACACTTGAAATGAACACTTGAAACACTCATTTTATTTTCAAAGTATGCCCAGCCTCACTGAATATCGATTATTTAAAAGAACTTCAGTCCCCATTGGTATATTAGCTGGGCGAGAAATTAGAAAATATGTTTTTAAAAGACTTTATTGTTGTAATGGTATGGCAGGGAAAGATGAAAGAGAAAAATATATGAAAAGTGAGATACTCAATTACACAGCACATGATATTAATTTCCAGTGTGTTCACGTTGGACTCAGCTGCCTGATACCTAAGGATCAATTGGGTGACCTTTTATTTTTCACATAGTTTAGGACCCAAGACACACACTTATCTGGAGAAATGACTGCAATTGTAGAACAAGCTTCGGTGTTTTATTATATGCCCCTCAATTAAGAACGATTAGTTAGGAGTGTGAGGGTTAAAGCTGCAGGGCCCAGACAGTCGATATAGCAAACATACACTCCCCACTGTGCAGTGCATTTTAATTGGCTACGTCAGTAGATCCTTTATAGAAAGATGTGCTTTCAGCCGAGGGGCCAAAACTGGCCATGGCTTTTGAAGTTAATGCACAACATTACCTCTATTGCCTCCTATAGGATGACTGCAAATCAAGTTTCCATCTAATGACAGTGTTATGTATTAAAACGACAGGACTTTGTAGATAATAATAATTTTTCAGCTAAGATGTGCACTTTATGTTCTTCCTCTCAAATTTATATTAGTGCTAGTTTCACACTATGTAAGTATTTGTGTGTGCATAATTCTGTTCTTGCCAATGACAATACTCAATAACTGTATACTATAATGATTTAGATAGGTGTGGTTTATTACCATATAGGACAGTATTGGCTTTTCTTGCATTTTTGGCCTTTATTATGGCTTAACCCTGTCTGCCTTTTTTGTGTAAAACAGTTCCAAAAATCTCTACAACTGTTCCATGTATCTTACTTACTGATGTTTCTTTCTACTAAGTGCTTTCCTCTGATCTCATGAAAGAATATGTTGCACGAAATTCTGTCTTGGTGATAGGTATTCTTTTTGCTTGTCTTTATCCACTCCTAACTTTTTGTTATATAAGATTAAAGGCAGAATGTCAAAAAGACTATTCAAAAGCCGAAGTTTTCATCACTCATGAAGGTGTCCTTGAGCAACACATTGGAGTCTACCTGCCTCAGGCTTACTGCTCCTGGTTGCCCTCAGTTCTTTTATCCCTGCGGTAACATATGTGAATGTACCCTTCCCAAAAGGGGGGGGGGGGGGGGGGTCGCATATCTCTCTGTAAAAGCTAATTACGCTGAGTGTAATATGGCAATTTATGTGCAATAAAGATACTCTTTAGCATCGACTTTATCCTTTCCTTTTCCAGTGATTTCATCTGCATTCTTATCAAGTCATTGAATCCAGAGGGTTTAGCTCGCATAGGGCACCAACATGTCTGCTCATCTGCAGATTCACACATGCTTTGTTTTCAAAGTGTCTCAAACAGAGCACAACCTCATGTGATTGGGTATGTTGAAAAGTACATGATTCTATATGTACCGGAAATTGTACTTATTCAACAGCATTCAAAAAGACATGCTGAGCTACATTTTTTTTTTTAATTGTCCAAAAAACAGCCATGTGATTGGTATTTAAAGCCACTCTAGGTACTTAATGTTCAAGTGACATACATTTAAACCAACAGAACCAGTGCCACTCTTTTCTCTTTACCTAGTTCAGCCCTGGAGGCTGGTCAGGAGTGAATTGGGGCAATGCTGGATGGTCTTGGTTTTCACAACATTCATATTTTTGCCCACAAAAGGGCACATGCCATTAGTGGTGACCTCAGCTGACGGCTTGTGCGGCAAGAAAACAAACAACCAAGTGTATCGACAGCTTACAGCATGGCAAACAGTGGAGAGTAGTAAACACTATCTGCCGTATGGCTGAGCATGGGGAATCCAGATGGAGAAGGTTGAGTACTTATTTGCCAATAATTGAAAGTTGTCCAAAGATGGAAGTTTGCCCTGAGTTATGATGCATATAGCCCAACAGAATTAATGCCATATACTGTATGTGCTCCCCTTCTTGATATGCATGTCTTGTACACCTTAGTGCAGATATTCCTCAATGGAGGGGTCTAACCATCACTCCACCACCACCATCACTTTGATCATCAGCTGGTAGGGATTCAATTTAAAACCTGCCCAAACCATTCCAATTAAAAGGATACTCCACCCAAAATGTATCTTTTCTCCTGTAGACTTGAAAGGTAGCTTTAAAACTCTCTAGTTGGCTCCTGTGTGAAGGGCAGCAGCTGTAGTCAGCTTGTATTTGTGTAATATACAATAGATTCCCAAGGTGACACATTTTGCAGTAGAAAAAAGCATGAAAATGTTAGTTTAGACTTCTCAAACCTCTCCTGCAGCTAAATCCACTTCTCTGTTGTCAAATCATGTCCTCAGTATGTTCCAAACGTTCATATTTACCTAAGAATATTGCTAAATGCACTACTTACGTTTCAGTCTATCGTAGCTTGCTCATTGGCTAGCCTGAGGCTGCACTTCACATAAGAAAAATGGAGTATGGCAGAGAATATGTTTGTTTGCAGTCACAGTATGAGGGATGTAAATACATATCTATTTAAGACTTTTAGAGACAACAATGTTGGAATATGAATTCAAGACTAGTGGAAGTAGTGGTTGTGACCTAATCTAGCGGTGGAAGTGGGACTGTCACTGACGGACAGTAAAGACGTAAATCTACTCAACAAGTACAGTTTGCTCTGGCGTGGAGTCTTACAAGCTTGTTTTCTTTAAAGCAAAAACAAAATACTTTTTTCCCCTCCAGTGTATATTTGTTTCCAAGTGACATTAAAATCACAATTAAGAAAAGATAAAGATGTTTTCATGTGGCATAAGAAAGGTCAGATTTTCACGGTCTGCATGATAAAAAACTAGTAAAATAGTGTAGATAGTTTTGACAGCTTTTATTAAGGCATATGTGTGGCGTCGTTCTATTTCTGGTATAGGTCAAAGTAACTACTGTATGTGGCATTTTGAAAGTGACAAACTGCCTCTACCCTTTGACATTTTGCCCATGTCATCATCATTGCTGGGTGGAGTGGTGGGTTTTTTTTTAGTATATAAAAAGCAGATTGAGGTGGTCTTGGATGTGAAAGAGAAGTCAGCACTGTGAAGCTTCACCCAAGGGAGAAGTCTGGAGGATGATAACATCAGCTTTTATCACTAGTTGTATGGTTGACTGCATCTTATAGTGTTCAGGGATAGGCAGACCCATCCATCTCCATTGGCGTTCATACAGTAGGCGGCTCCTTGGATCTGGGAAAGAGTATCAGCGTGAAATGTCAGGGTGATTTGGTTGGCCATTTACCTTTTTGGAGAATTGCTGCTGTTATTGTAGTTTCTCTCTTACCATGCCCACTTCTCTCCACTGGAATTGTTAAAATATCACAGGTGAAGTATTCTTCTACAAAGAGAACAATTGTGGTATTGAGTAGGCCTGAACAATTAATCGAAATATTATCGAAATCGCAATATGGCCATTTATAAAGGAAGCATTGTTATGCGACAGAGATGCCCCAGCGTACAAATCATATTGTCCAGAGGTAAGAGAACATGCTTGTTTGGTACAGATGCATTCCTAATGCAAACTTGGAAGTTTCTATAGGCAAACTGAATTTACCCTATTATCTGTTAAAGCTAGCTTGATGTTGGCTTTGTTAACAAACTATGAGGAAATATGCAGACAGGCCTTCAGTGTTAAACACAATTTTCTTTTTAGCAACCAAAATAAAAAACAGTAATTTCTGTCCCATTGCAGTCCTTCCACATCTCCAGTAATTGTAAAATTCACTCAGCCTTACCGTTATGTGTTACAGGGATGCACACACTGGACAACATGAAAATCTATACATCCCTGGAGGCACACGCAGTTTAAATCACATTTTTTAAAGGGATGCTCGAGGTTAAATTGGCTTTGTGAAATGTAATTTACAAGAGTACAAAAATCTATGTTTTGTATGATTTTATCTAGCTCTTTCACAAAAGAGTGGATCACTGTTTTCAACAGTCGTCCCAAATATGTATCGTGTGTGACAGACAAGTCAAATCTTAAATCAGCAACTGGCAACTCCGCAAAATGTGGAAGCCTTATTAATCCTAGAGTGTGTTACAGTAAATGTAATGTAAAAGCATCTTTGTTGTTTCTTCTGTACTTCTGCAGAGTAAAACATAGATTGACATTTGTTGGAGCCCTTCGTAGTCCTCGTCTTGTCCTCTGATGCACTGTACGCTACTTTACGTAAACTCACAATCCAGCTGCATTTAAAAGTGATCAACAAAAGAGATGGAAGAGGCTATATGTTGGTTCATATTTTGGTGATCTCGAAATACTGTGTGCTTTGGACAAGTTAGCAATTCAGTGGAGGAAAGCAGAGCTAGCTCAGGGACCATATTTCTGAGAATTATTGAGAGGCCGTAAATGTAGCACCAAAAAAATAAAGCGCCTTTAAACCACCACTGTAGATAAATGTCCCCACCGTGAGAAGAAAAGTTGTTTTCCTTCGAGTGGCTGAAAGTCAACCTTGAGGTTTCATAATGTGCCAATGATGACGGCTAACCACGACATGAAGACAATTTCCTGTGAGAGGGAGATCCTTGACTGGCTGAAATCACACATGCCGCCTGTTAACAGCAAGCCTATGTGGACACACGCATGCATGGAGGCACCTCGGTATCAATCACGAGCCAGCCAGAGTTTTTAATAGGAAACAGAACAGCATAATAAATAACACAAGTCAAGCGTATACTGTTACTAATGATTTTTAGATTAGCCATTATGAGGAGCAAAAGTGCTGGGAGTCACTTAATTATTCTCTGTGGATGTCTGGGCCATTGTATCACAAAATATAAGTCAGCCAGTGAAATAAATGATACTGTTGGAGAGAGAGAAGTTATGAACGCCAAGTATGTGTGTTTGTAATTGAACATTGCAATTATATGTTCCTGCATGTGTGTGTGTGTGTTGCTTTGCAAGTTAGTGTGGTGCTGCAGAGAGAGATTTATGTGTAGGTGTCTTGATACTATTAGGTAATGATATTCTGTGTGCCTGTATGTACGCGGGGAAGTCTCATATAATGTTGAAGAGAGAAGAAAGTTGTAACTATGCTTGCTGACTGTATAGTGTCTATGAATTCATTAGTTTTCAGAAATACTGCAAATGAGTTCTGTATTCAAATTATGTACATTATACTGTATATGTGTGTAGTTTTGCTGAGTAGACTGATATAGAGTTTGAGAGAGCGAGCAGATGCACTATTGTTGAATTGTTGCAACGTGGACTTCTCACATTGATCATTCAAATTGCATGCGTGTCTGTGGTTTCACGGGCCGGCTCATATATGTCCGTCTCCTTCCCTATGTGCCCTTTTGATTAATGGGGTGGCAGAGTGGCCCAGTGCAGACATTGTCCCATAACTGAAAGGTTACAGGTTTTGTCCCTGCTATAGCCAAAAAAGCATCTATCAACAGCCACGTGTCCTTGAGCAAGACAATGAACCCTACTCACTCACCCGGTGTAAGTCACTCTAAATAAGAACATCACTTAATTCTCAAATTGCAAATCGTGCAGGTTTGCAGAACAGCATAAGTCTGTCTTTAGATGTGCTTTTTTGATGAATGTTTCAATAACCCACCTGTGGGAGGTAATGGGTGGGAAGTTATTCAAGGTTATTCAAAGTACCATCTACTGTATTCAACACTGCGCCATTTCTCAGTCAGACGTTTTAAAGGTTGAGAGAGGAAATACATCTCTGCCGCATTTGTAGGCCCACTTATAAAAAAAAAAAAAAATGAGTGGAGGATGACAGCAGGTTTTAAAGACAGGGTTTTCTCTTTTATGACATTTGTCCACCAGTGTGATTTCACAGATTGTTCAGGTGGAGATACACATTTTAACATTTGAATGGCCATAACTGCTCAGCTTTTGTTCAAATTTGGAGAGTGTCAATATGTCTAACCTTTAAAAATAGCTCCAACTGCTACACCATGGGTTTTCAAACTTTTTCTGCCTTATCCCCCTTCGAAAGCCCCCCCCCCCCCCCCCTTGCAGTTTGGAATTTCATTGAACATTTTTGTGAATATCATGAATTTTATGTTTCTTATGAGTTACTGTTGTACACGTGTAAGTTAAACTTTGTCGTAACTACCCGACTTTTTAGACACATTAAACAGTAAACCTTTGTCATAACTCAGATTTGACCAACATGATTGGTCTGTTTTTATTTTCACCCTGTGAAAAATCAGTCCATCTTGTACTTCATGTTATTTTGCTGTCCTGCCAACCTGAATCCAGCAAAAGAGCACTCTTCCTTGGTAATCGCTCCCTCATGAATCAGCCAACTTTAGATGCATACCGCATTGTGTCCCTTGCTCATGAGCTCCAACCATGGCTCCAGGGGAAGCCTTCCTGCCAGTCTGAGAACCAATGTGCTTGTATATAAATTGTATATTATGTCTAATTTTATATAATAAAAATTGTGTATAATAAGATACGATGTAATGGAACTTCTTGCAGTAATATATATAATCAAGTATCAGTGTATATGATGGAATAGGCCACCAAATTTGGGCTTTTAAGGCCAACCTCCTAACTGGCTACAAGCCCCAAGAGTATATAATGTATAAGGTAGATGAGTGGGCAGGTATTTGTGCTTTTATTCTTTTAATTTAATTTAATTTTCTCATTGGTTGAACTGCCCGCAAGAGAGTGAATAAAACTGTCACCATAAATTAACAGCTATCTTTCTTTTACCTCCTGATTCGAGTGTCGTGTCACTTTGATTTCATTTAGTGCTGAGTCATTTCTCACCTCTGTGAGCGATCTCCCTCACATGCTGTTAGTGTTGTCAACTGATGATGAAGAGAGATAAAACAATTAATGCCTTTATGCATGCATGAGTATATTGCGGTATATTCCTCTGTAGTCCTGTGGCAACGATGGTGTCTTTTTGTGAGGCCAGTTAAAAGATTGAAAGACACAAAGTGGATGTGGAAAGCAGATGGAAGTTTGAACTTCAACAGGCAAAGGGACACAGTTTGAATTGAGAATGAGAAGAAGGTAAGGAGATAGTGTGAGGAGGAGGAGGAGGAGGAGGAGAAGGAGAGAGAGAAAGGAAATTATTAAAAGTGTCATGTGATTGTGTTGTTTACTCCTGTAATCCTCTGCCTTCCTCCCACCACCATCCTCTGGGGCCCCTGTCTCTCTCTCTGCCAGGGGCCCAGGGACTTTGTGGTGGTGAGAAATGAAATGTTTTTGCATCTTCAATATGTTTATGAGGGCCTTTGAGTGTGTGTGTGTGTGTGTGTGTGTGTGTGTGTGGAAGGGGTTGCTTTTATGTTTTTGCATGTGTTTTGTAGTCTCAATATGTGTCATTGTTTTTGTTTATGTCTGTTTTGCTATGTTTAAGTATTTATGTGCGTTCATATACATGCATGTATGATGGTGCATGGGTATGTGTGTATGTTTCCCGGGCCCACACTATAGTGAAATTATTCCCTTTCTTTTCCCCCTCTTGTCTTTTTACATTTGAGTCACAGGCGAATATAGAAATGATCATCGTCTGACAACATTTGTGTCTAATTTGGTGCCTTCAGACCTTCCTCTAACTCATTTGCATTGTTATCTCAGATTTCCTTTGAGGATCCTTTCTACCCCCCAAACAGCTGAAAAAACATCGACCTATAAAGATGACAAGGAATATTAGATGAAAGCCTCTGAACGAAATTGAACCAGAGAAGTGGATCTATTCGCTGCTGTCAGTTTTGAAGCCTTGCTAACTACAAAGTTGCACAAATGAATATTAATAACAGTTATTGGAACAAATTTGTCAGCGAAATAGAATATGACCAAACACTTTAGGTGGCTTGAAGCTGGAAAAAAACTTTTCTGTATGATGTAAATGTTTGTTCAGATTTTTTTGATGAGTTACTTTTCAAAGCACCCAGTTGGCAATGGAGAGAAATTGTTTCACACATGTAAAAGACTTTCACTGCATGTAAAGTAGGGCTGTATTTTGTTCTATTTCATAATCCAAGTTTATGTTCATTTATATTTTAGGCCTTTTTGAGAAATGATAAGATATAGTTTATAGATGTAGCTTCTCTGTAGTCACAGCAGTTTCTTTTATTATCATCTGGTGTCAGAGTGAAAGGACTTGAATATGGACTCAATAGTTGGTTCCTAATATATTTTTCTTCATCCACTTTTGTACTAACCCATATATATGACACTTTCCATGCTGTAGAAGATGTATTATTTTAAGCAGTTTACTTTATTTGAATTATTTTCCATTTAACCAACATATATCTTTGCATCATGATGCCAAGAAACACTCATGACCTTGAGTGATGACCTCATTGTATCCGTCTTGCCACACAAACAATTTTATACTGTACATACTGTAAATCAGAAATCATTTCATTGTCCTGAAAGGAAACTGAACTTTGTTAGTATAATTGATTGGGTTCATTTTGATTATTTAAAAAGGGAACACCGTGCTCATCATTCCCCTCCACACTGGTTGCCACCGTCATGTCCGTAATTCAATTAAAACCAATCTGGATCACAATAAAGCCATTCAGATCATTCCCATTGTGGTCATTGTGGTCCATAATTAACATCCCTATCTCCTGCCTCGCCTGTTCAAAGAGAGTTAAGGGCGAAAGAAGGCCATGGGAACTCCATAAAAATGCAAATCTCAGTCACCTGTTTAATGCAAATCACCACAGAGGTCAGCTTTAATCCTGTTTGATTTAAACTTCCTCGTTCAAAATCTGCATTTTTTTTATTTTACTTGCTATAATTTGCCTTGTTAGGAGATAAATGCTTTTATGTTACATAGTTGACCAACCCAGACAGTCAAAGGTTCAACATCTTGTACTGATATGGTATATGTGAAGTCTTTTTGTATGGTATGCTGCAAAACTTTGCATGTGTCCCTGGTTAATTGTTTGTTTGCTCGAATGCCTAATGCTAACATGTTGTTAGCATATGCTCCCTAAACATTATTCAAATACTTGGAGGAGCGCTACAGCTACATGGTTAAGTAATCTACTTGATACTGTGTATAATAGGGTTACTGGTTTTAAGTGATATTTTACTACCTTTTGAACGTGGGATCAAATGTAATATTTGATCTGTAATAATGATAAGAATTCAAAATTTGCAGTATGTTTGACAAAATAATCCCAACTCAAAGGTGTACCTACTAGCTTTTTGGAACTTAAACTGCATCTCATGGTCAAAAATTTACTTAACGCTCACAATTCACAGTGTACAAGAGCAACAGCTTGGGTGTTGGGGGATGTTTATAAAATGCACTGTCACTCTCTCAATCTATTGCATGCCCTGTTGCCCTATCAGAGGATTAGGCTATTGTTGGACTGAACTAATTAGCAGTGCTAGACAGATAATCATTACACCAAACCTCCTGAGAAGTAAGGTGTGAAAGCATTCTGGATTTGACACCATAGATGGACAAATCTTGGTTAGAGTTGTGGCTCTTTGCTGACTTTGTACAGTGATGTTACCACAACAACAAATCTGAAGTCAAATGTCAGCGTGTCACTCAAATGAGGCAGCAGACGCCCCGAAAGTGACCCGAAACAACGTCAGTTCCACCACGTGCATTTGGATTGGGCTGCGTGGGTTGCGTTTTCATTTATTTGAATGGTTTACATGTTAGTGCTTGTTTGTTAGAACTTGATTTTGATCTTGATATCAACATTAATCTTAAAGAGATTAGCTGCAGCTGCTCAGTCTCTCAGCCCAAATGCTTGCTCCTTACTGCAGTGTTGTTGTACTGAAATATTAAAGTAGAACACAGGTGTAAACGATCTCCTTGGACTGGATGATTTTGGGTGCATGAAGTCGTCACCTGATTGGTAAGTTGACCAGAGGGGTGTGGGTTCCCTGTAATCACAGATTAGGTAGTCTCTTTAGTTTCCATGCCACTGGTGTCTTTTGGTAGCCATGGGTATAGTGAAAAATAGTTCTTCAAGTGGAATGGGTAGGCAGTCAGGACATACAGTAGATGTTTGGTTATTACTCTTGCATCCTTGTCTTCTTCACTTGGTTTCCCTTTTTCATCTGTCCATCGTTCTCAGACTCATTTGGCCCCAGCGCCCTCCCCCTCTTTCTGAGTCTAAGGTTTGGCTCCATCCTGACATGGCTGACTGTGTTCAGCGGTCCAGCAGGCCAGTCAGCCAGCTGGGCCGCCAGCCACTGGTGGCCTCCTATACCCACAATGGTAGCACCCAGCTCAATTTTCTCCATGCCAGGTGGGTCTCAGTAGAGAGACCCAGAATGCTTGATGACTCACCACCACTCTCTGCCCCTATTCTCCTCCCATCGGCCCTCCATTTTTCAACGTAATGGAGCTAATGTTCAGCCTTGTGGACAGCTAACAGAGAGGCTTGGGCCTTATGCAAACTTTATGAGACCGTTGTCTCTTCTGCATGCTGTAGAAATGATGTGTCGTTCGGTGCTGCACTTATTCTAACCCTGATTTCTGCTGAATTATTGATGATCAACAGGGTCAGGGTTTGCTTTTAGTGCTCCCCTGTGGGGCGATGCAGGGCTTCACGCTGCATCTGGGTTCATAATATCATCACCACCCAGACGGCACAGAACAGACTCAAAGTAGCCAAACTTCCATGTTACGAAGTAATGGGTTTGTAAGTGAATAGGTGAACAGTGTGTGTGAGGGTGCGTATATGTCTCTATATTTAAGTTTTGCATCTATAGTCGACATTTTAATCAACTTTTTTTGTTCCCGCCATTTTCCATATATGCTAGTGAGAGCAGCTTCAGTGTTGTGGAAACGTGCACAAAGAAAGACAATGAGAATACAGGAAATGCAAAAAGAGCAGAGGATAAGAATAGATTACAACTTAACTGATAGAAAATGTGCGTGAAGTCAAACCAATCAGCTAACTTTGTAATTGAATGAAACTGCTTTTTTAAAGCTGCTCACACCTGACAGACATTGCCAACCTTTTTTCTGCCTCTTCCCCTAGTGCATATAAACATTTAATGAAAATGTTGTCTCCTACTGTTGAGAGGAAATTAATTGATTTAGACATCTGTGTCTAATTGGCACAAAGATTAATTTTTGAAGCAATCGCCAGATCAAAAATAGCTTTACAATCCCTCTAGATATTCAGTTCCACCCAGTGTGGACCAGTATGCTTGAATATCAAACACGAATATCAAACACAGGGATATCCTAAACTCTATTAATGACTGTGCCAGTAAAACCACAGGGACATGGCAGTAACAGTATGTCTGTCAGACCTTTGCAAAACGGTGGAACTGTTTTTTAGTACTGTGACCATCCACTCTCTGATGAAATCCTCCCTCTGGTCTCTGGCAAGATAAAATAGCTCCAACCACTATCTTATCAACCGTCAGATTACTTATTCTAACAAGATTATTATTAGCGCTCTGAAGTTTGTATGGTTTCATTTTAAGGTGGGTTCATACCTTAACTCCTTTATCTGTCTCTTGTTTGTTGCTCGTGTTTACAGTCATTTTAGTGTTTATCTGCAGCAAATCATTTGCCATCACGGAGTCATTCATAATAAACTAAACTGAAGATGAACTGAATTATTACTAAACTATGTTTTATGCAAAAAGCACGATCCTAAAAACATTGTGACATTTTCTCTTCATGAAATGTTTAGTCCAAGTCTGGCTAAATATTTATATATTTATAAGTTCAACTGTGTGTATGTATAGGACATCGATCTAAACTGGAACATTTGATATGAACTGAAGCAGATTAGAAAAACATTGTATCAGAAGAATATGTAATTGTTTTCAATGTTGGTGCAGGATGTTATATTATCATCAAATCAAAGATATCTGCTGGGTTTATAGGGGTTTTTATTAATATTTTCAATACGGGGGTTTTTGTAGTATTGAAATCACTGCCATGTTTCGTACTTTAAAGTTTTAATTGGCGTTTTTGCCAAATAGTTTTAAACAGTATTTGTAGATTGATTCAACCTTAAGAATTCAAGAAAACTTCTCAAGGATTCGGGCAGATCATTTGTGTAGGCGTACATTCATGTGTTCTTCCATTTCCAACAAAGTGTTACACAGTTTGCTGAGTTCACACCAGTGTGTATTATTGCCTTGTTGCCAACAATATTTACTTTTAATAGCAACACTGATAAAGTGGAATCCATGTTTTTTTATGTATTTTTCATTTTAACAGGAAAACCACATTTGGAAGTGAACTCAGGTCTCTTAGAAGGAGTCCGTTTTCTTGTTGAGCACGCACATAGACAACTGCAAAAACAAGACAGCATTCACACAAAAGATCCATTAAGATAGTGCATGAATATTAGATAAATACACTCATACATTTTTGTTTTCTTGCATGACAGTGAGGGATGTCTGCTCTTTGTGGCTCTGCTGTCTGCGCTTGTGGTTCTTTGTGTGTGTGCGTGCATATGTGTGTCCGTGTGCATGTGTGTGTTCCTGAGCACAGAGTCATTTTCTCCATTGCTCACCCTCATAAGATATTTACATGACCATCTATTATGGATTGTGATCTGATTGAAGCTGAGTGTTCCCATCATGCCCCCTCTGTGAACTCACCACACGAGCACCAGGTTTGAAAGAAACTGTATTTGGCCTAATTTTGGTCTCCAAAGCAAACCAAAGCGTAAAGAGTAAATGCTATGGTGCTTCATACTTTCTTTGAAACTTCTAAGGTTTTTTTTTTGCCTCCCGTGTTGTGTGTGACATGTTTATTTTCCATAGGTGAATATGGGTTAAACGTCTGTACAATTTGGCCAAAGAAAACCCCCACATTGTCAAAACAACTATTGTATTCTTTATTTTATGGTGGCGCTCAGGCACACTCTTGTGTACAGAGTTTGAAGTCAGCACAAACAATGCCCACAGCATCACACACCAACAACAAGTCATGAGGAGTTTGCTGCTTGTGTTAACCGTATTCCCTCCCTCAAATTTAACTTCTAAATCTAAATTCAACTTGGATTCACAGAATACCCACATCTCCAGGCAAGAAGCATATTTCTGGCCTCACGTAAACACACTGGCTGTTCCAACAAGCCCTAAATCCCTAATCCTCAACACATTGGGCCAGATCCACCTCTCTGTCTCTCTCTCTCTCTCTCTCTCTCTCTCTCTCTCTCTCTCTCTGTCTCTCTCTCTGTCTCTCTCTCTCTGTCTCTGTTCACCTCTCTCTCTTTTCAAAATGTGCCTCTCGCTCTCGAACTCTCTTGTCCCCACTCACTATCTCCTTTCTGTCTTGCCTCATACTCGCAAACACCCACACAAACACACACACACATTGACCGCTCAGTGGTGGTCCCTCGGATGCTTGGCCTCCATTCATTTCACCAGCTGCCCTCCAGTCACCCCTCCCCCTTTTCCACTTTCTCCCTGTCTGATTTCCCCTGTTCTCTCTCTCCATCCTTTCTCTTATCATCCTCCATCCTCCTCTCTGTTCCTCTCATCTCTCACACCTCCCTTCTTTCTGTCTGTCACCTTCTAGTCTTATCATCATCCCTCCGTCCTCAACTCTTTAGTTGCTCACTCTTCCCAATGCATTGTAAATCATCTCCTGTTCCTCTTTTCCTCTCACCTGTGTCACTCCCCCAACACCCCCAGCTCTGTCTCATCTCTGTCCTCCTCATCCTCCTTCATTTTATTTTCTTCTTCTCTTTTTGTAATATGGCAAATTCAACATGGTGTTGTCTTCAGAAGTCAGATTAAGGTTACAGTATGCCAACTGGAAGTGAAAACCCTGATGATTTTAATAGTGTTGAAGCCATTATACATAATTAGAATAATTGAAATACCTAATTAATACACTAACTTCACTTTCAAGTTATTAATTAAGTTGTTCGTTTCTGTTGATTTGTTTGATAATAAATTATATTGATATATTGATTGATTTTCTCATTTTTACCAATTTGAGTAAACATTTAGATGCAGGGCCTGCACTTTATAGATGATGAAGTCATTAAAATGAATTTACATACTAATATGTTTGTGTGAGATGAAAACAGGTGCCGCAAAGGTGTGACGACTTGCACTTGAAGCGCAAAATGAAGATGTAAAGCGGTGCATATGAAAGGTGCTAACTAGAAAGCACTCAGGAGTTTTTTACACTGTATTTATAAATACATACAATGATTTTAAAAATTCTGATCTGCAGCTGCATTTTATTAGAATCTGTTCTGAGATACCCAGTGAACTTACAATGGAGCAAAGTAGTAAAACCTTAATTAGGAACAGTAATAGACAAGGCTTATGTCACCTGCTTTAATTTAGGGAGAAGTAAAAGGCTGAACTGACAAAAAATGAACCCCACCCATTTCAGCCACCAGGGAATTAGGCTACTTGCCCAAATCCATCAAGGTCAAGAGGTCACTTTCTCTCTCGTCCTCCCTTTCCACCTCTTGTTCCTTCTTTTTCTTCCCTGGCCCCTCATCTCGTCCCTCTCCCCCACCTCCCTGCTGCCTTCTCTTGTTTGCCGTCTCTTTCTTCCTCCTCTCCTGTCCCGTCGCCCCTCTCACTTCTGGAGTAATGACAGCCAGCTGTCAGCATCACCGGCTCTCCTGACCACTAAGCAGACCCGACAGCAGCACTGATGAGATCGCTCACTGAACGTCCCTCTCTGGGCAGAGCTCGGTCAGAACTATTTTAGATGGTGGTTGTTCTCTTTTATTTATTCATTAGCTTCCCCTTTTTTTGTCGTGGTTGTGTCTGGTGTGTTTTTTGTCCATGTTTATTCATGTGTGCGTGCCTGACTCCTTCTTGGCCTTTTTTATTTTTATTTCCTGATGATTTCAATCCAAAAAGAAAATATATATATATATATATATATATATATATATCCGACTATTTTTCTCCATGATGCCTCTTGGGTACCTTGAGGGAAATCATCATTTAAACATTAGACCTGTCAGTTGTATAAGAGGGAAAAAGTGTTAATGTATTATTCAGTACTTCTAATTCTGGGCTGTTGGTGGCTCTGTCTTTACCTGTCTTGTTCAGAATTGTCTTTAGCAGGTGTCATCAGGTGCTGGGGTTACTGGTGGTCACGAATATGACTACTCACATGAGAAGCATCAGGTGTGAATTATACCGCTGTCATAGCAGTGATGGGGCAGTCAAAAGTGTATCATCTTAAAAACTCTGCTCATTCTATTTGGGATCATTTGGTGTACTGACACTTGGCCAATGAATGATGATTTTGTTTTTAATGAAAGCACAGGATGGGTTAGTGCAGAAACATGGGATATTGACTCATACTAAAAAAGTTATTTATCTGTTGTTAATAATTTGGCCTTAAGTTTGCCCGTCTGGCAGCACTCTTGGTTCAGTAAGCGGAAGCCTGTGCCCTCTCCAGGCCCTCAGCTTTGAAAGGCTTGAGGAACCCTGCTTTTAAAACTGTGGCATATTTTGGTCCAGCTTTTAGCTTTCAGCATTGTGTAGTTCTTTAACCTTATTTTTTGTTTCATAAGGATAGTTTATAAAGGCCTACGCAGCCCTACAGACCCCCCGCCAGCTTTCTGAAGGGCTTTCATTTCCAAGCTCTGTCTCATTCTGTGGTTTTGTCTTCATCATCTCTCTGCCTCTGTATCTCTCCATCGATGTCTCTGTTATTCCATATTCTTCTCACAGGAAATAGTCTGTGTACCATCTCCAGCGTCATCAGGACCACATCTCGGAGGTTCTTATTTAAAACCCTCTCTGTGAGCTCTTTCATAACCCAACTGAATTTAATAAAATTCTAGCATCGTATTTGATTTCTTTGGCTCTGTACAAATGCAGTGGGAAGTAACTTTTTTTCCTTCTTTCCCTGAAATTAGTAATTGTTGTCATCCTCACCTGACTTTTACAGAGCCAAATTCATGTGCTTAATTGGATCAGTCTGATTAACTCTCCTTGTGGGATTAGGTCTGACTCATTTTTCATGTAATTGGATTTATTTTCCTCTTTCTTCTACGTGTGCCATTGAAACAGGTGTAAGGAGTTGACAGATATGAAGCACTCTACATGACTTCAGCAAAATCAGTTAAATTTACTAAGTCAGTTATGCACAACACTATCACATCCTTCCACACTATTTACAGTGTGTGTGTGTTTCAGCTTGGCATGATTGGAAAATCGAAGGCTACAACATTGTTGCTGATAGAGATTTATATAAGGCCACACAAGCTGTTTCTGCTTAAGAGTCCTTGAGTCCTTAAGAGTGTAAGGCTGCAGGCAATTGAACGTTCTGTGTCACAACTCAGTAAACATATTTGTCACAATACAATAGCAAGGCAAGCGCAAACAAGCAAGTCCCACTTGTTTATATACTGTCAGGTATATTGTGAATACAGTCCAATACCATTACCATCAGAATAATGCTACCTCAGTAATTGTGTATGAACACTAGCCAGGTTTCTCAGCTGCTCGTTCTGTAGATATTATTTTATTGCCTCTCTTTAGCGTCCAGACAAGGTGTTCGAGTGTAAGCACTGCAGCTGCATCTACACACTGATGACAACGATGCTGTGAATTGAAATTCCTTTAATCTAATACAATCTTGCTGTACTGCAAAGTAAAAACTCCAGCACATTGTATTTGTTGGCACTGCAAACATATTTGCTGAAAAATAAATAGTAGTAAAGAAATAAATAAGATTACAGATGGCAGTTGAAGTTGGAGATGTATTCATTGTATTATTTATGCAAGCACAAAGGCATAAAAAAAGTAAATAGGGTATGTACTGCATCTGTATCTGCCCACATTTTTCACACAATAACTCCTTCAACTGTTTGTGTAAGTGCAAAGCTGGAGATGTGGTGAAGGGAAAAACTCCATTCACAGAGAACTAATATTACCTGGGGGACGCCCAGTGATTTGTAATAATAGCGCAGATCATCTGGGATTTTAATCTTGTGTGAATCTTCCCTGTCTGCCAAGACAGAAGTCCCCTTGATAATACTAATCTTATTCTCAGATATGATGTATTTTTTAGCCATATTTTCTGAATCTTTTTCATCTTGTAGATGAAATTTATTAATTTTTTTCCTGTCATAGAAGCTTTTGAAAACAGCTTCAGTGCAAACTCCCAGCCCAGCGTCCCTGGGAAATATATTCATATTGGCAATTCTGCAGTTCATGATTTATGTCCAACGATCATGCCAACGCAGGAAATAGTATATTTATGAAGCCAAGAATATAATAAAGGGCAAAATATTCCAGCAGTGTACGTTGTGCGTCAAAACAGCTGCCTTAATGTTTCCTGTGTAAGCCTGCACATTGGCAGTAGTGATATGTGTCATTACAAGTTGATGTGCTGCACTGCGCTGTCAGGATACACCAGACTTATTTATGATTTGCTGCTTTTTGAGTTTATTGGACAGCCTGTGTAGAGAGACAAGGAACGTGGGAAGAGGGAGGGGTATGACATGCAACAAAGGGCCCCGAGTGGGTCTCCTTCGAGTGTGGAGGTCAGCATGATGGAGCAGCTAGTGTTATAGTGTTTGAACAACAATTGATTGCTTTAAAACGATTCAACCACGATGATCTATCGCCAAATACTTATAATTACACAAACTGTTCTCAAACATCAATCATCAACAACAGAATCCTCCAATTGTAATGTCTTGACTTTTATGCTTTATGATTACAGCAAATGCCCAATTAACAAATAGCAATAGCTACTTGTATGAATCTGCTGCTGAAAGTAGTCCCCCCTCAATGCACTGTTTACTCCTGTTTGAGTAACATTTGTTAAAAACTACAGTGCCCAGCTGTTTGAGGAAATTAATGAACCTTTTTTCAAAAATGAAACTGTATATCTGTGACCTGCTTTTAAACCTCTTTAGTGTGAAGAGGTGAAGAGTGCCACAGACAGTGTAGGGAAGTTGGAAAGACATTGTTTGTTTTGGTACTTTATTGGATTTGTTGACTTTACTATTTATAATTACTGTGAAATTTTGTTTGTGCCATTTTTAGTGGAAAGACATTTTTCTTTATCTGATGATTCAGTGCTCTTTGATAAAACATCCTGTTGTGGCCAGTAATGTTCTGCCCCTCTAAATGGACAGGAAGGATTTAATTCACAACACCATCTCTGGTTGAATAGAGCATTAAGCAGCCAAAGCCAATAGAGAAAGCTTTTACAAGCCGTGTGAGTCGACGTAGCCTCTTGATCTTCCCTCTCCCACCTTTGCGCCTCACCTCTGCGGCCTCTCGCCCTGCAGGGGCTATTAGTCATTTCGGCTGTGGGAGCAAGGCCATCGGGGGCGCTTGGTCTCTGTTCTCACAGAGCCCCGCAGGGATTGAAGTGCAGGTGTGGTGTCAGCAGAAATACAGTATATACTGTAGAGAGATGTATAAATAGAGAGATAAATAGCGAGAGGTGAGAGCAAGTCGAGGCTGAAGATGGATCGAAGGGATTAAGATGTTGTTGATAATAAACCGGGATGGAGTGCAGTGGGACGATAACATGTGAAAGTTTTACAGCTATGGAAATACTGTATTTTTTAATAATGGAAAACATTTTGACACAGACTGGAGTACAAAGCAGACCTAACCACTCATTCGCTTTCTTACACATATGGACGTTTGCAGATGAGAATTAAATTTGGGCATTGAAGATTGAGTTCATATAGCTCCAAAGACTTATGTGTCTATGGGACACAGGAGGGACTTTTTTTTCTTTTCAAACACTTTACATTTGTGCACTACAGACTCCTGAGATGTGAAGGGATTTTTTTTTCCAGTAGAGATTATATTTCCCACACTCACATGCTCGCTGAAACTTACTGCAGAAAAATATATTTGAGAGCTTATTTCATCCTTGGCCGTGCTGGCATTAATGTGAAAATGTGTGGCGGCTGAAGAGGACTGATGCTCAAGCCCTATATTGCTATAGCCTTAGTTGTAGCAGCAGCAGCGGTGAAATAGCAGTAAATAATATAGCAGACGGTGTGAACCAGCTTCTCTGAGTCTAATAGATCAATCCCAGGCAGCTATGTGTGCCTTTTTTAAGTGTACTTTTCTACTACCGGCACGTGCAAACATGTGAACACTTACACACCCTTGCCAACACACCTACACAGAGTCAAGTAAGAAACAGCAAAGTATACTCCAGAACTCTGTTCCCTCAGGAGTCGGAGCAGATGGTGTGCAACTAGCACATGTGTAAAATTGTCACGCTTTGTTTCCATGAACAAAGCATGACACTCGGGTTAGTTTGTATTCAGTGTGAGTGAGGATTACAGTTGTATGTGTTTGTTTGGATCTATGAATATGGATGCAAAAGCATCTTCTTACATACATATTAGCATGTAATTTAATTAAGTTTTGAATGCAATTAAGTCTTGTCATTAAAACGGGGAAATCTGTCAGTGGGAGAAAATAAGTAGTGTGTTTCACAATGTAAGTAAAAGTAGCCTGATTCCAGTGAAGTTATGTACATAAGATATTATTTAAAGATATTTTTACTTAAAATGGTTGAAAATGTATTGCCCATCCACCTGAATTAACACACACACACGCACACACACACACACACACACAATCCCTTGTGGCTTCCAATGTCAGAATTAAAATACCAAACAATGATTATTTCTAGCTTTTGCTTCATACTTAGATTATTGGGGAAAGCCCAGTGGCTGCCTCAGAAATTCATTAATTCACGAGAGGAAGCCCTGTCACCCTCCCAAATCATTTTCAGTCCCCTGGGGAGGGCAGCCCACAGAGTGAGAAACAGATACCTGTCATACCATAACCAATGTGACCATGTGACTGACGACTGCCTAGTGTGAATTCCAGCTCACAGTAGTTGCCCGGTGCTATCAAAGCTTTGTACTCCCAGATGGTTCACCAGCTCTTTATGCCTTCCTCGATTTGACTTTGCATGTATTTTCCTGCTCTTATTTTCATACCCTGTGGGCAGTCGCACTCCCAAGTCGCCCGAAGAAAACATGTTGCGTCATACCAACATCAAAATTAGCTGTTTTCTTGCATAAACACTCTTTTCATTCTTAGATTTCATGAATATGATTGATCTGTCTGTGGTAGTTTTGTAGTTAAAACTATCTATCTTTTTTTTGTACATTCTGCTGAGTGACTTCTGGGATTTTGGGTTCTTGGCTCTAGCCCCCATATCGACCCTGAAAAAGACTGGATAAAAATAAATGAATGAATATTTGTATAAAATGGCAGGAAGCTCATGGCCAGCATGAGTCATCGCAACAGCACATCTGTCACTTCACAGTTGGTGGGGTGAACAGCTTATAGTTGCAAAATGTCAACTTGCCAGTAATAAAGAAAATAGCCTTGAGTTTCAGAGTTGATCCAGCACGAAAAAGTTTTGTAGGACAATTTGAAGTGAGAGGCTGAGGAGGGTCACATACAGTTTTAAGGTTTTTAACATACAGTTACAAGGTTTTTAACATAGATCTGGGCAATATGTGCTGAGTATGGACGTATCAAACCTGGTTCAGAGAATCAGATGGATTCCAAAAAAGCAATATGGAGGGAATTATCAGGTTTTATCTTCTGGGCCTGCCCTGGTCTGTGACCTAGCCTCTTGGCAATCACAAACAAAAAATTACCCATAAGCTCCTAAAGAAATCCCCAACTATCTGGTATGTAGTGGATCATATGGGAGCCCCAGGTAGCAGTAACAGCAGCAGCAGCAGCAGCAGCAGCAGCAGCCCGGCTCTCCCAGGTCGCTCTTTCAAAAGAGCTGAGCCTCTCGGTGGAGCGGCTGCAGATACACGGGGATCAGAAGATCAATACAGGCCTATCAGCCGAACCAGCCAGATGAGCCCGGTGACATTTTGTCTGAGGCTCAGACCGAATATCCCTGCCCTGTAGAGGCCGAGTCAGCCTTTCTGTCTGCCTCATTACTGTGTCTCAAGGGAATCTTTTTCACTGAATTTTCACAAAAAGGTTCCTATTTTGTGTAAATGGGCTTACTGTTCACCCATTTGTGTGCTTGTTGTTTATATTGCTGTCTTTCTCCTCTCTTAATCCTTCATCTTTTTCTTTATCTTAGTCCTCAGTTTGCTGCGTTTGTGCATCTCTGCTTATTATCTTTGGCTTTTTTCTTTCCTCCATTACTTTAATTTACCTCTGCAGTGTCCTCAGATTAAACAGACACATATGAGGAATGTAGTGCTAAAGAAATGAATGGGAATCTGATAGTGGGGTACATTGTCGTCATAGGAACATCTATGTAAAGTAAATTCCCTCTTTTACTCTCCTCATTACTGAAGAAGTAACCACATTACATGTATCCCAACACACAGTGAGACCTCTTGAAAAGAAGCAGCCACCAGCTCGTCATTTCAGTTGATTACTTCCCTTTGCATCCTTCCCAATCAATAATCCGGAGGGGGCGGGGGAGACCAACAGAAACATCAAGACTTGGGAGGAAAACAGTGTCAGCATGTGTTAATAAGGGACTTGACAAGTACACTTAATCAGCAATGACGAGTTACTTCCTGTAGTTTTACCATCAGCCTCTCTTCTTCAGAAATCAGTGTGTTCGTCCTGTACTGTGTGGAAAGAATGAGTATAAAATCAAGGATGGTGATTGTTTTCTGGCACTAGTTCATGAAAAAAATGTCAATAGATTTTTCATTTTCAGTAAATTCAGATAATTGTGAGCTACTACTTCCATGTGACAGTAGTGGTTGTGTATGGCATCAAGGCTAGCAGCTACTCAGCTTACATTTGATGGAATTTGTTCTTAAAGCAATCATTTTCTGTATGTCTACAGTCTTTTTAAACTTTTATAAACACTGAGTAGTTTTCAGCAGTGAAAAAGCAGTTACAGGATGTTGCTTTACTGGCACGTTGCTGTCACGATTTCAGCCTCCAGCAGCAGGTTCTGATTCTAGTTTCCTTATTGTGTATGTGGTGTGTGTCTGTCTCTGCAGGCTTAAGATGCTAGTCATTAACAGTACATTTTCTTTATGCACATATTAGTAAAACCATTCTACGAGCTGGCTGACTGAAATGGCTTTAGTGTCCATCCATTCAATCACATGCAGTGAACACCAAGGTACTGGATAACCTGCCATTAAGAAAGAGGTCATGAAGGTAATGGGTAATTTGCAGCACTTAATGGAGAAAAATTGCTCTAGGACGAAGTTTATATTAAATGTAATTATCTTCTCAAGTTACTTCATGTAGTGGTGTTGCTGGAGTCGTCTCTGGTGTCCAGAGTGAGTCAGGAAGAGACGGGATGTTTCAAAGTCAGGATTACTTTCTGTCTTGGTCGTTTGGTTGTCAGGCTGAAATGTCTCAACTGGATGGATGCAATTTTTATTTTATAGCCATTCATGTTGCCCAGAGGCCCAATGACTTTGATGATCCCCTGACCTTTCCTCTAGCGCCACCTTGAGGTAGACATTTGTGGTTTTGAGTGAAATGTCTTAACAATTATTTTATGGATCGCCATGAAATTTGGTACAGACATTCATGTCCCCCTCAGAATGATTTGTAATAGCTTCCATGATCACTTAACGTTTCATCTCATAAAAGTGGATTTAGTGTTAAATTTTTACAACTGGCACAGGAGCATGAACAGGATTTTGGGGGTTCCCTGATGAAGTGACTTTAATCGCAGTCTACTTGTCGTCCAGTGGCACTCTGATAGTCAAGATTAAAAAGGTTTGTAGTCTCAGTAGGTTTCAGTAATCTTCATGTTTGTTTCCTGTTCCAGCTGAAATCCACTAATAAGGGAATGTGAGTACTCAAATACTTAACAAAAATGTGTCCCGACACAAAAACCAATACATTTTGCATAGTCTCTGTAGTTATTTTAGTAGGTGAATTTCAGTCATCATTGATGGTATCTTTCAGATCATTAGCAAATATATAATGAATGCTCGGCCGAAGGATTTAGGGGTCAGATATTGTGCAAATTCATTTGGAAAAATGTCATGGGGGGAAACGATTCTTAATATATAAAAAGAGAGAGGGCCAAACATTCTCAAATATCTAGGTAACTTATAATAAAACTCTGCAGTACATTCTGTCTGGTTATTTGTACTCCAGTTTGTTTCCTCAGAGAAGTAACATCATTTTGGGTACAGTGCAGGAAAATGGACAGTTTGTCCTTATCTGTGTGTATACCACAGCATATCTCACCTAGCACCAAGGGCTGCCGTTGTCCATTGATATTCCAGCTCAGCGTGCATGTCAGAAGCGCTTTGTCCGACTGCGCGGCACAGGGGAGACAGTGTTTGACGGCGCGTCTCTGAATTTAATTATCTACAGCTGCTTCAGAGCAAATAGAATGAGCTGTAGGATCAGCAGATGTGACAGAGCTTTTCTTGGGCTGCACAACACATATACATAAACACAAGCATTTCATACACACACCCATTATGCGTGCACATACAAGCTGCACAACTATACTCACACAAGTGAAATGGAAAGGCGGCACAAGGGCACTTTTAGCCCGAACAACATCTAACAAAAGCTGTCTGCTGGCAAAAAATGTCCACTCTCTGTTTCTGTAAATGTCACACACTGATATCCTGAAGGGTTTGTGACTGCAGCTTCTGTGTTTCCATGGATCAGGGCGGTTTATAACATGGTAGTGCTGCAGGCAGCGAGTCCCACATCAGCAGGGTAAATGTTCTTCCAGTCTAATTAGTAAGAAGCTCGGCAGTGTCCCTCTGTCTCTCCGAGGAGAATGTATCAAAAAACAACAAACTCTCCCTCTGTGGAACTGGATTAAATACAAAATAAATAAAGTTTGTTGTGACTGCCTTTTAAATGTTAAACGGATTTAAAGAGTTTGAGAGTCTAGCCTCAGGTATAAATATATTGAGGTATATCTTAGCTGCTAACTAGAGTGATTGGTTTAGACAGAAGCGCTTTGCTTCCACAGTGAATTGACATATATTGGCTCCCTCTTTTTCTCTGCCTGTGTGTGTGCTGTGTTCTTTATTCAAGCGTGCTGTACAATGCATATGTGATTGCGTGCGTACAGATTGTGTGCCTCGCTCTGGATTCAAATTACCTATGGCTTCATCACAATGATACAGCTATGATACAACAGGGCTGAGGCTG